>NC_092874.1:45177065-45477065 GCF_028372415.1 Notamacropus eugenii | reverse complement strand
TTCCTCCCTTCCTTTCTGATGGGGAGGAACAATGCTTGCCATCAGGCAAAGACACAGAAATCGAGGATTCTGTGTCCCAGCCCACCCAATGGGCTCGGGCCATGGAAGAGCTCAAGAGGAATTTTGAAAATCAAGTTAGAGAGGTGGAGGAAAGACTGGGAAGGGAAATGAGAGAGATGAGGGAGAAGCATGAAAAGCAGATCAGCTCCCTGCTAAAGGAGAACCAAAAAAATCTTGAAGAAATTGGCACCTTGAGAACTAGCCTAACTCAGCTGGCAAGGGAGGTGCAAGGGGCCAATGAGGAGAAGAATGCTTTCAAAAGCAGAATTAACCAAATGGAAAAGGAGATTCAAAAGCTCACGGAAGAAAATAGATCTTTCAAAACTGGAATGGTACGGATGGACGCTAAGGACTTTTCGAGAAAGACAGATATCTCAGAACATACCGCGCAGATTCGAAAAATGGAAGATAATGTGAAATATCATATTGGAAAAACAACTGACCTGGAAAATAGAATCAGGAGAGACAATGTAAAAATTCTGGGACTACCTGAAAACCATGGTCAAAAGAAGAGCCTAGACATCATCTTCCATGAAATTATCAAGGAAAACTGCCCTGAGATTCTAGAACCAGAAGGCAAAATAAATATTCAAGGAATCCGCAGAACACCGCATGAAAGAGATCCAAAAAGAGAAACTCCTAGGAGCATTGTGGCCAAATTCCAGAATTCCCAGGTGAAAGAGAAAATATTGCAAGCAGCTAGAAAGAAACAATTCAAGTATTGTGGAAATACAATCAGGATAGCACAAGATCTGGCACCCTCTACATTGAGGGATAGAAGGGAATGGAATAGGATATTCCAGAAGTCAAAGGAACTAGGACTGAAGCCAAGAATCACCTACCCAGCAAAACTGAGTATAATACTTCAGGAGAAAAAATGGTCTTTCAATGAAATAGAAGACTTTCAAATTTTCCTGATGAAAAGACCAGAGCTGGAAAGAAAATTTGACTTTCTAACACAAGAATGAAGAAAACCATGAAAAGGCGAACAGCAAAGAGAAATCATAAGGGACTTACTAAAGTTGAACTGTTTACATTCCTACATGGAAAGACAATATTTATAACTCTTGAAACATTTCAGTATCTGGGCACTGGGTGGGAGTACACACACACACACATGCACACACGCACACATACATAGAGACAGAGTGCACAGAGTGAATTGAAGAGGATGGGATCATATATTAAAAAAAAAAATGAAATCAATCAGTGAGAGAGAAATATTGGGAGGAGAAAGGGAGAAGTTATATGGGGCAAATTATCTCTCATAAAAGAGGCAAGCAAAAGACTTATTAGTGGTGGGATAAAGAGGGGAGGCAAGAGAAAAACATGAGGTCTACTCTCATCACATTCCACTAAAGGAAAGAATATAATGCACACTCATTCTGATAGGAAAACCTATCTCATTATACAGGAGAGTGGGGGACAGGGGCACAAGCAGGGTGGGGGGGAGGATGGAGGGGAGGGCATGGGGAGGAGAATGCAATACGAGGTCGACACTCATGGGGAGGGAAAGGACGATAAGAAAATAGAAGTAAAGGGGCACAGGATAGGATGGAGGGAAATATAATTAGTCCTATACAACACAACTGGTATGGAAATCATTTGCAAAACTAAACAGATATGGCCTATATTGAATTGCCTGTCTTTCAAGGGGAAGGGGTGGAGAGGGAGGGAGCTAAGGAGGTTAGAACTCAAAGTGTTAGGACCAAATGTAATGTTCTTACCACTGGGTAACAAGAAATACAGGTTAAGGGGTCAAGAAAGCTATCTGGTCCTACAAGACAAAAGAGAAGACGGAGACAAGGGCAGGGAGGGAGGATAGAGGAGAGAGCAGATAGGTCACAGGGGCAATTAGAAAGCTCGAGTTTGGGGGGGGAGGGGATAAAAGGGGAGAAAATTTGTAACCCAAAATTGTGTGAAAATAAATGTTAAAAATTAATAAAAAAAAAAAAAGAGAGAAAGGCAATGGAGACTATACTTGAGACAACCTAAGGACTTTAGCAAAAGAGTGCAGATGCAATTCAAGTGCTGCTTTGCCCCAGAGGAAAAAAATGAAGAACACTGAATGGCAACAGCAGAGATGCAAAGTTAGGCTTGACGATTTCGTTTTTTTGGTGGGGAGGAACTTACTAAAAATGAGCTATATCCAGAAGTAGAAAAGACTGTGTCAGGAGATAGTGTGCTCCCCATCACCAGAAATTTTCAAGCAATGACCAAATGAACGCTTGGGAATGTGTAAGATTGGATTTCTATTCAGGTTTAGATTGGACCACCTGACTCTCAGATGACCTTCCTACTCCAGAATTCTGTTGTGGTTGTCATTATTATTGTGGCTTTGGAGTTATTTCAGTCATGCCCAACACTTTCTAGCTCCATTTGGGGTTTTCTTGGCAAAGATACTGGAGTGGTTTGCCAGATCCTTCTCCAACTCATTTTACAAATGAGGGTTAAGTGACTTGCCCAGGATCACACAGGTAGGATGTATCTGTGGTAGAATTTGAAACCAGATCTCCTTGACTCCAAGTCCTGTTCCAAGTCCATTAGGCCATGGTAGGCCTCATTTCTCCCTCACCCCTCTCCCAAATATTACTCATACAATAATTCAGGTGATCCTGAACATCTGTTGATATCTATCACTGGCATATAAAGGCATAGTCCTGCATATACCTAGTCCAGACTTCGGAGATCAAATGCCCTGACATCCTGTTAGCACTCTGAATCCAAGAGTTCCTCACTCTGAGACCAGTTTCCTGTCTTCTATATCACACTGTCTCTTGCCTAGAACATAATAGGTACATAATATATGCTTGCTGAAGAAAGGAAAGTATAAATAAGAAATAGTTGGGATTTTCAGTGTAGAGGGTTAAATTCTCATTTGTGTTGCTGCAGTTTCACAGAAGAGGTTTTGTCATATTCTAGGGCATAATGCAATTAGCACAATGTCATCTGAGAATGAGAATATTTGGAGAATGTTCCCACCAACAAGGAATTCTCTTTTTGTTGAGACTCTCCATAGGATAATGTCCATGACCCTGTTAGGTTGCCCATGGTCCTTTCCCAGAACTTATCTTCCATAACAATTGAGTTGAGTTTAATGGTGTTCAACTTATATAAGTTGCAGGAGGAAAGGACCCTTGCTCCCTCTATACCGATATACACTGATGGGATGAGACAGAGGGACAAGCTGAAACAAGCCCCAGTGATAGTGCTGTATACACTTCACCATCTTGGAAGGGGGAACCATAATGAGCCTCAGAGTGTCCAAGGACTTCCAGCCCCTTTACTCAGCCATGGAGCTGTGGTCATTTTTCCTAGCCTTCATTTCTCTCCCCACCCCGACCCCTGCCCAAACTTTGCTCCTAACTTTCTGAGTTCAAAACTATGTCTAAGCTGCTGTCTCATCCTGGAATGTCCCTCAGCACCTGAGGCCTCCTCATGCTGGAACATCCAACTATCCCTTTGGCCTTCTCACACTGTAGTATTCCTCCACTAGACTGGTCCCCTTGCCCCACTAGTAAATTCTTCATGAGGTCTCCATTTTGTGGAGGGGTGTAGACTGGCCTTCATTGACCTCTTGAATTTGACCCTCACTTCTGGACCTTAGACCTTTGCCATTGGCCCAAATGCCTTCATTTTCTTCCCTCCCAGCCCCCTCTACTTTTCAGCCCTTTTGTGTATTGTCTTTTCCCATTTGAAGGTAAGGTCACTGAGGGCAGGTCTTTTTTGTTTGTATTTGCAATCCAGTGCTTAGTAAAATTTCTGGCACATAGTAAATGTTTCCTAAATGCTCATGTCCTTTCTTCCTGGCTTCTTCAAATTGCCTTATGAGAGGGAGATTTCTGAGAGCACGGAGGTGGGGAGATTATGTCGGTTCTGGCATTTCTCTAAGATAGAAATTCTTGGGTTTAGAATAATGCTGATTTCACTACTTTGTTCTACAGGGAAACTATTTCTGTCATGAACTAAACAAGGGACTTTGTGTGAGCTCCGAGCAAATGTGAAATAGCTAGAATTTTCGGTGGGGATCAGTAGGCTCTCATTTTTGTTTCTGTAAATTTCCTACAGGAAGTTTTATTCATGTGACTTTCCATCTTCCTTCCACCTTTAAGGCCCCCTATTTCTTCATCTACAAAATAAGGCAGTCAAATCACAGGATCTCAAAGATCCCTGGCCACTCTTACATTCTCCCTCTTCAATTCTATAATTCTGCTCTAAGTAAGGTCAACTTTTTTGCTTGTATAGACAGCAATATAGTTCCTTATACTCAAAGAAATTCTAGACAGATGGACAGCATACTGTAAAAATTAAATTAGGAATAAGGGGAGGGAGGAGGAAAAATGTTTTACAGTGTCTTCCCCTCTTCTTCATTATGGAAAAAAGGCAGGTGTTTTCTCTTCAAGCAGATGGAAACCCTAGATGTCCTAAGGCTGATAGAGCATTTCAGTTTCCATGCTCTAAGGCTCTAGGCTTACAAAGAGAGTGACTGCACCATGCACTACCACCGTGACTGCTCGAAATTTTCCAGTGTCAAACATGGAAAACTTCTCCCATATGCGTATGACTTCTTTCAGATGCCAATGAGCATTTTTCAGAAAGAGCCAATGTTCCAGTTTTGAAAGGCAGATAAGTAACTCTGGAATAAAGAAAGCCAAGGAAAGAGTTCCTGTGCTTCATGTACCCCCAGGGAATGCAAGTTTTCTAGATAACACGATCTAATGGAAAACCTGCTTATTGACTGAGTTAATTATACTAGTGAGGAAGATGGTTAGGATAATGAGGAAGGGGCTCCATGCTCTCAAATAAAAAATGAGGGTATTATGAGAATTATTACAAAGAAAGCCACCAATGTGACATCATGGAGGGAGACCGCGAGGGACAGAGGGAGCAAAGAGCCAGGATAAGAACAACAGTGAGATGTAATATGCCAATAATATAATGCCCTTACTTTACAGTACAGTCAAGAATACTACCATTCTTTTGGTCCCTTGGCATCTTCTATTTTTCTTGTCACCCACCGTCAGGTACCTACCCAGTAGTTAAATCTTATCTATTCTCCTTCCATGTTGCCTCTCACACCTCTCATTGATTGACCAACAATAGGTCCCTAGCCAAGCACCACTTAATAGTTATGGTTTGGGGAAAAAATAATTATGGTTTGGACCATAATGGCTCAGAGTGAATGAAAATAGTAATTGTTACTCTTGTGGCCAGAGAAACGTAGAGTATCCCCTTCCTGTCTTGATTTTTTTTTTTTTCAATTAAAAGGTCCATCCTTCGGTTCACTTCTTAAATAGTCTCAATCACTGAATGGGGGTTGCCTCAGTCAAAGCGAGAATTTGGAAAGACCTTAGCTCAAAAAGGCCAAGGTCTCCCACAGCATCCTAGACCATCTTCACTTGTCCTGATCTATATCTGGCCTCTGGACCCAGATGGCTCCAGAGGAGAAAATGAGGCTGGTGACTTTACACAGCCCTCCCTCACTCAAATCTAATTCACGTGAAAGTCATGGTATCATCTTCCTGATGACATGGTCCTCTTCAAGAATGAAGGATAAAACCAAATCCATTTTCTTCCCTCCAGTCAGCCAATAACAACCCCACTTCTGGCCCTTATTTTTTATTTCTTGAACTAGTATGATAGCCTCCCTAATTTGTCTCCCTGTGTCCAACCTCTCCCCTTGGCCATCTGTTGTCCTCAAGCTGCCAAACTGATGTTCCTGAAGCACAGGTCTTATGATGCCTCTCTCCTGTTCAAGAAACCTCATTGGTTCAGAATACTTGGCTCAGCTCAGCAATGCCTTTCTCCTCCTCCTTCTCTTCTTCCTCTCCTTCATCATCTAGCCTTTCCCTGCTGCATTTAAGGTTTGCAAAGTGCTTAACATACATTAATGTATTTAATCACATAGTGGGTATTTAGTAAATGTTTATTGAATTGAATTGAGAAACAGGAAGGTCATTTGTATAATAATCAAAAATCCCTGTGACAGTTTGCACAACTTACTTGGACAAGGCAAGATAACCTATGGTTTATCCCTAAAGAGAGGGGGATAAGTGGATATTTACCCCAAAAAACCAAATAAAGAGGAAAAGAATTCATATTTATAAAAATGTTTATGTAGGCTTTTTTTGTTAGAGCAAAGAATTGGAAATTAAGGCGTGCCCATAAACTGGGGGATGACTGAATGAATTATGGAATATGAATGCAATGATGAAATTTACCATGCTATAGGAAATCATGAAAGGTTCAGAGAACTCTGTTGAATCTTATATGACTTAATGCAGGATGAAGTGAGCAGATTCAAGAGAATGATATTTATATAATAACAGCAACCTTAAAAGACTTTATGTAAATATAAAGATGAATAACTATGGATATGACTTGTTATCTACCTCCACATGGAGAGGTAATGCATTCAGATTGCAGGATAAGACATTTTTAGACATGGCCAATAGAGAAATTTGTTTTTGCTTAAGTAAAAGTATTTTTTTCAAAAGGTTTTGTTTTTCTTTTTTTTCCATTGGGTAAAGAGAGATGGAAAGAAGAAATGAGAAAGGATAAGGTTGCCCTCCCACAAAACAAAAGAGAAGCTGAAGAACTTTTTAACAAAAAGAAGGAAGGTCAGACAGAATCATACACAAGCAAGAAAGCTTTGAAAGTTACAGGCTGAGGGGGCAGAGCCAAGATGGCAGAGCAGAAAGATGAACTGCTCTAGCTCTCCTGCCAAAACCCATAAAATATCTATTAAAAAAATTACTCTAAACAAATTCTAGAGCAGCTAAAGTCACAAAACAACAGAGTGAAAGAACAGGACTGAAGCAGGCTTCAGGATGCAGAATCATGTATAGCAGCTGCAGTTCCCAGCTTTCTCAACCCACAAACACCAAAGACAGCTTCAAAACTCAGTGAGAAAGCTCTTTCACCTGGGTGAGAGGGGAGCATGGTCTAGCCTCAGCCCGGCCCCAGGGCAGTGGCAGCCACTACAGCAGCAGCATCCACTTTTGGAGCCCTTGGCCTAAATACCCTGGGGGAATTGAGCAGCTGATCTGATCTCAGTCCTGAGTGGTGGTCCTGGGGTGAGGAGGAGCACTGTCATGAAGGAGCTGGTGAAGGCTCTGGAGAGGGAATCCTACTCACAGATCCTGGGTAGAAAAGGGTGCTTGTGGTTACTCCCAGATGAGAGTGCAGGCCAGGAGAGGAATAAACTCCTCTTCCCTGATTATGCCAGAAAATCATAAAAAGTGAGGCAATAGTTTACTGAAGAAGACCCAAAATACTAAGGAAAATAACACCTTTAAAAATAGACTAACCCAAATTGCAAAAGAGGTTCAAAAAGCCAATGAGGAGAAGAATGCTTTAAAAAGCAGAACTACCCAAATGGAAAAGAAGGTTCAAAAGCTCACTGAAGAAAATAGTTCTTTAAAAATTAGAATGGAGCAGATGGAAGCTAATAACTTCATGAGAAACCAAGAAATTATAAAACAAAACCAAAAGAATGAAAAAATAGAAGACAATGTGAAATATCTCATTGGAAAAACAACTGACCTGGAAAATAGATCCAGGAGAGGTAATTTGAAGATTATTGGTCAAAAAAAGCCTAGATATCATCTTTCATGAAATTATCAAGGAAAGCTGCCCTGATATTCTAGAACCAGAAGGTAAAACAGAAATGGAAAGAATTCACTGATCACCTCCTGAAAGAGATTCCAAAAGAAAAACTCCTTGAAATATTGTAGCCAAATTTCAGAGTTCCAAGGTCAAGGGGAAAATATTACAAGTAGTCAGAAAGAAACAATTCAAGTATTGTTGAAATACAATCAGGATAACACAGGATTTAGCAACTTCTACATTAAAGGATCAAAGGGCTTGGAATATGATATTCCAGAGATCAAAGAAGATAGGATTAAAACCAAGAATCACCAATCCAGAAAAACTGAGTGTAATTCTTCAAGGGAAAAATGGAATTCAATGAAATAGAGGACTTCCAAGCATTCTTGTTGAAAAGACCAGAGCTGAATAGAAAATTTGACTTTCAAATACAAGAATCAAAAGAAACATGAAAAGGTAAACAGGAAAGAGAAGTCTTAAGGAACTCATTAAAGTTGAACTGTTTACATTATTACATGGAAAGATGTTATTTGTAACTCATGAGACCTTTTTCAGTATTAGGGTAGTTAGAGGGAATACATATATATATATATATATATATATATAATGTATGTATGTATGTATTTGTATATTACATGTGTGTGGGTATGTATATGTACATGTGTGCATATGTATGTGTGTGTGTGTATATGTATATATGCATATATAGAGGGAACAGAATGAGCTGAATATGAAGAGAGAATACCTAAAAAAACAAACTTTACTGTTGGATGGAATGTACTAAGAATAAGAGAAAGGGAAAGGTAGAATGTAGCAAATCATCTCACATAAGAGAGAAGAAAGAGCTTCTACAGTGGAGGGGAAGAGCAGGGAGATGAAATGAAATCGAGTCTTACTGTCATGGGATTTGCCTTAAGAAGGGAATAATACACACTCAATTGGATATAGAAATCTATTTTATCCTGCAGGAAGGAAGTGGGGAAAGAGATAGGAGAGGGAAGATGATAGAAGGGACGGCAAATTGGGGGAAGGGATAATCAGAAGCAAACACTATTGTGGGAAGACAGGTCAGGGGAAAGAATAGAATAAATGAAGGGCAGGATAGGACAGAGGGAAATGTTGTTAGTCTTTTACAACATAACTATTATGGAAGTGCTTTGCATTGTTACACATGTATGACCTATATTGAATTGCTTGTTTTCTCAATGAGGGTGGATAGGGAGGGAGGGAGGAAGGGAATATGGAACTCATAGTTTTAAGAATGAATATTAAAAATTATTTTAGCATGCAACTGGAAATTAAACTATACAGGAAATGGAATATAGGAATCTATTTTGCCCTACAGGAAAATAGAGGGGGAGGCAGATGGAAGAAGAGTAGGTAATAGAAGGGAGGACAGACTGAAGGAAGGGGTGCATGGGGCGCATGCTGTCCTGGGGTGGAGGATGGGAAGAGATGGGGAGAAAATTTTGAATTCAAATTATTATGGAAATGAATGTTAAGAACTGAAGATAAATAAATTATATATAAAAAATTTTTAAAAAGAAAGTTACAGGCTGAATTTATTATATTTATTATAGGATTTTCTGTAATCTTAATTTATTGAATATTAACTAAGTGAATTTATTATATACTTTAAAAGAAATACAAAGTATAATACTAATTTTCTATTCTCTTTTATATATTGAAGTGTTCCTTTTATTTGGCAAATTAAGAATAAAAATAATTTTAAAAGACAATACTTATGTCAAAAGTAGGGAATGAGATGGATCAGAGATGGATTCAGGAGGCTCATGCTACTAGAGAAAAAATTCTAAGAGGCATCTATCCCCTGGTCCTAAATTTAAAGGAGCAAGAAATGCTTCAAAAAGTGATTGTAGACCTGATTGAAGTATTATAGGAGTATTTTAAAGTAAGTACTATAAAGTTAAGTATTGAAAAGTAATTATATAGGAGTATTATAAAGTAAGCTGCGAATTGTACAAAGGGAACACCTCTGAACAGTGATTAAGTGCTGACCTTGTGCAGCTTGATGATTTCTGTCACCTAAAAGGAGGTAATAAAATATATATTCAATTTTTTCTCAAAACTATCATTTAGAATTAGAGATTCAGAATGAGAAGAGACTTCTTTTTCTCTCTTCTCCACTTTTCTTTTCTCATCTCTTCTTTCCTTTTTCCTTTTCTTTTACTTTTCCTTCTCCTTCCCTTTCCCCTTCAGATTCACCTGTCCTCCCCTTCCTTTCCTTTTCTTTCCTTTTTTCTGTCCTTTCCTTTTTTTGCCTGGACCTGTGAGTGATTTCATTAGTGAAGGGAAATCCCAGTATGGACACTCCTGCCACCAATGCAGATAAGCAACCCACAGGTAACTTAGATGATCATTTTTTCAGGCACTGAGAAATTCAATGCTTTCCTCAAAGCCATGACTCCAAGACTGAATCTCTTATCTATGAGGCCACACTGCCTCCTTATGAGTTGTAGAATCTAGTCACTTTATTTTGCAGGTGAAAAAACTGAGGCCAAAAGAGGTTAAGAGGTAACTCAAACTCATACAACTACAAAATGGCAAAAGTAGGATTTGAATCCAGGTCCTCTGATGCTAAATTAAGTGCTGTTTCTACTTCACTTCTCTGCTCATTGCCTCTTCCTAGCTCTATTTCTTTCTGCTGGGGCATGGTGATAAATTTAATTTGTGTAAAAACTGTAAAAGAAAATCTATTTCTAATACAAGTTCTCATCCATTCAATTGATTTAGCAAGATAGGATGATGTTAGAAAAATGGGCTTTTTGGTGAAGAAGATGCCAAATCTTCCTCCCAAGAGCCAAGAAGACCAAAATTCAAATCCTGTCCTTTCTGCTGGACCTTAGACAAGTGACTTAACCTGTCAGTTGCCCAGGAAGCTTTTTTAGACTCTACGTTGAACAGCAGGTGCTGCCTTGCTTGGGTAGTAGGGAGTTTACTCACTGGGCTTTCCCTATGCCCATGTAATTTATAAGTGCAGACACCTTCCCCTAAATGTTCAAGGCACTGTGATAGGATATAAAGACAAAAGCAAAGCAACCTCTGCCTTCAAGAGGTTTTGATTCGATAGGTTTCTCATCCTCCTTGATATCTGGCCATTGGAATCCTATGGCTCTGGAGGAGAAAATGAAGCTGGTGACTTTGCACAGCCCTCCCTCCCTCAAATCCAATTCATTTGTAAGTCATGTTATCATCTTCCTGATGTCATGGTCCTCTTTGAGAATGAAGGGCAAACCACACAACCATAGCCACAAAGGTAAACAAAGGAAAGAGCATTCATTCTCATGCCCCATCCAATAAGACCAAGCAAAGAAAGAAAGCTTTCAAGTCTCAGGCATATGCCACATTGTTGTCAGCCATATACCTATCTTGACTAGGTGACTGGCAGGAGCTACCACTGATTCTGACGAGTTTAGTCCCCTATTCTCTCACCTCCACCCCAATGTCTCTGTTGAGAGTCAAATAAGCCAATCTGGAACAAGGGTTCTGCAAAATCCATATCCTCCAGATCTAGCATGGAACCCAAGGTTTCTAGATATCTTTATCTAGTAGAAAAATTGCTATTGATTCCAAGGTGATAAGTCACTGGAGAAAATAGTTAGGATAATGCAGGAGTAGTTCTACCCTTGACAGAGGAGAGTCCAGGAAATTGTGGTAACTGTCCAGCAGAAAAATCCAGCCAAAGTCCAGTCTGCTTCTCTTTGGCCAACCACCTGCTTAGTAATTAGGGAGGAAATCTATACAGAATGCTACCCTGAGGGAAACAACTGGAATTTGCTTTTGATATTTCAGTGAGATATTGTCAGCCAAGCATCCATCAGGCCTGGGCATCTTCCTGTTGATTCAGAAAGCTTTGCCCTCGATGAATTCACTGAAGCTTTGCCAATCCAAATGTTAAAAGTCTGAAAAACTCTGCAGTTATAGCAGTTGCCTAATTTTCCCCAAGTGGTGAATATGAAGACAGATGTTGGTATCCATCATTCTAAATGAAATCTGCATTGCAATCTTGCTTTTCCTGAATGTTGTAAATAGTGGCCACCTAGAGCTGTAAGTGACCTCACAAGCTACCTAGTCCTACCATCTCTTTTTACAGGTAAGGAAATTGAGGCCTAAATTCTGTTAGAGACAGAATTTGAACCCAGGTACTCTGAATCCAAAACCAGTGCTTTTTTTTTTTCTTTCTCTTGAAGTTGCATCTCACCTGGGCTGGAAGAGTGGTGGCCACCCACATTCCTGTTCCTACTACTGATTGACACCAAAGTTTTGCATGGTGGTCACACTCATTTAGGCCCTCATCATCATTTGGCTGGACTGTTGCAATAGCCTCCCTTTTGGTCTCAAATGAGATATTTGTAAAGTGCTTAGCACCATGCCTAGCACATAGTAAAAACTATGTAAATGCTTATTCCTTTCTCTTCCTTTTTCTTCTTTTTTCTTCCCCCCTAATTTATCATCTCATTTCATCCAGTGATTGGATGAAATTTTGGTCTTTCCAAACTATTTAAGGCTTTTCCCACAACTTGCAGAATATCTTGGTTTGCTAGATTCAACAGAGTTGTTCTTTCCTGACTAAGGTATCTGTGTGTATCAGTTACTTTAAGTGGGGGCAGGGTGGTTGATTGATTGATTCAATCAACCACCACCTCTCACACATGCATTGTATTTTTACCCTCAAAACAATCTGCTGAAGAATTGTAAATTAAAGCCCATCAATTGAAGAATGGCTGAACAGGTTGTGGTATATGAATGTAATGGAATACTATTGTGCTGTAAGAAATGATGAACAGGAAGACTTCAGAGAGGCCTGGAAAGACTTATATGAACTGATGCTGAGTGAAATGAGCAGAACCAGGAGAACATTGTGCACAGTAACAGCAACATTGTTCAATGATCAACTGTGATTGACTTAGCTCTTCTCAGCAATACAATGATCCAAGACAATTCCAAAAGGCTCCTGATGGGAAATGCTATCTACATCCAGAGAAAGAGTGATAGAGTCTGAATGAAGATTTTATTTTTTCTTTCTCATGATTTTCCCCTTTTCTTCTGATTCTTCTTTCACAACTTGACTGATGTGGAAATATATTTAACACGATTCATCATGTATAACTTATACCAGATTGCTTGCTGTCTTGGGGAGGGGGAAGGGAAGAGAAAGAAGGAAGGGAGAAAAATTTGGAACCCAAAATCATACAAAAATGAATGTTGAAAACTATGTTCACGTGTAACTGGAAAAATAAAATACTATTAAGTGCAAAAAATCTACTGCAATAAGTACTATTATTATCTCCATTTTAAACACAAAAAACTGAGATTAATAGAAGTCAAATGCCTTTCACAGACTCATATAACTAGCAAGTGTCAAACCAAATTGTAGCCAAGCAGAACTAGGAAAACGAAATGCATACAATCTATATGTGTATATATGTTTGCATACAGATGTTTATATATGCATATATGTATATATACATCTACAATGTGTATACACTACACTATAACACTACAGCAATGTAAACAGAATTCAAGAAAAAGCCTGAATGCTGTATAATTATAATGATCACACAGCCCCAAAGAAGAGGAATGATGTCTCCTTTCCTTTTTTGAAGAGGTAGGAGGCTATGAGCATAGAACATCGTTTGTTATAGACAACTTAGGTGATATATTGGCTATATATATTGTTGGATCACTTTTTATTTTCTTTTTTACTCTTTATTACAAGGAATGACCAGGAGAGGTGGGGAGGGGGAGGGAGGAAAGGGATAGATTTGTAAATGAAAGTGATAGAAAAACAAAGATTGAAAGCTATAATAAAGTGAAGTGCATTTCAGTCTTTGTTGGCTCATTGGATTTGGATCCTCCGATGTTCCTTGGCATGAATAGAGCTAATTTACATCTTCCCATGATGGACTAGCCAATTGTGACACTACCATAAAAATTATAGAAAACCTTGAAAATTGCCTTGTGTTTTTTCACTTGTCTTCTAAATAGCACAAACCACAGCCAAGCAATCTCAAAGCTGATTGTTGGTTATGCCCCATCTACTTCAAGGTCCTTGCCAGGGTTTCAGCAAAGTGACAACCCAAAAAGTGATACATATTGGTATGTGTTTATACTGAATTCAGGATTGTAAGAGGGTAAATGCAAAAGATGAGTATCTCAAAAATGGCAGAGTGCAGGAAGAGAAATAAATAAGAATCTTTCAGTTTGTAGGGAAGGAAATAAAATAGTTAACAGTGAACAAGAACAGGATGAAGCAAGAAAACAGCCAGGAGAATGGAAGAAGACAGAGGACATTTAGAAATAGAAAGCTCTGCCTGACCATGCTTAGAAAAAGAAAAGAAGGGGAAGGAAATGGAAGCATATCAAGGGGCCATTGAGAAGAGGAATACATGAGAAATTAGGCAGTATAGGCCAGTAGGAAAAACTAGAGTCCAAAGACTCCTCCTCTGGTATTTCCTACCTATATGACTTCTCTAGTTGCTGATTGCTTTCTCTGTAAAATCAGAGTGTTGGGCTTGATCAAGAGTTTTTAACCTTCTTGTGTCAAGGCAATCTGGTGAAGCCTGTAGGCCCCTTCTCACAGTAATGTTTTTAAATGTGTAAAATAAGATATGTAGGATTACAAAAGAAAACAATTATACTGAAAGATAGTTACCAAAATATTTTTTTTAAAACAAATTCACAGACCCCCGATTAAGAGCTCTTGGATTAAATGGTCTGAAAGTTCCATTCTAGCTAAGTCTTGGCAGACACAGTAGATGAAATACAAATGTACAGAATTAAATATGTGGATTCTGAAATAAAAGTAAGAGTTAGAAAATAAGGGCTCATGGGGAAAGGAGATTTAAATTACATAGAAATGGAGAAAGTATACCCAACAGCAACAATCTGGGATACAAATGGAGTTTAAGCAGAAATGTGACACTTGGAACTGTCAGAAAAAAGCAACTAGATGTAATTTTAGTGCAAACAAAAAAATTCTGAAGAAAAGTATTTAGGAAGAGACTGGTGGTGTTGAGGCTTTTCCCAGTGGTCAAACAGGGAAGAGATCAATTCAGGGATGAATTTTTTGTTTAGCAAATAGAATGTGGATACTAAAAAAGACCTAAAATCTGGGTTGGAAGTTGCTCGTATGATCAATCAATCGATAAGCATTTATTAAGTGCCTACTTTGTTACTAGGACCTGGGGACAAATGAAACAGCACCTGCCCCCAAGAAGCTTATATTCTACTGGGGACAAACAATGCAAACATACATAAATACATGTTGATAGTTGTGAATTGGAGAGGGAAATTTAAATGGCATTCAATTAAATAATTATCTATTGAGTACTTTCTGCATGCAAGGCATTGTGCTAGGCCTTGAAGAAACAAAGACTAAAATGATACAGTCTCTGTTCTTATGCAGCTCACAATCTGCTAAGGGGACATTATCAGCTACATAGTAAATGGGAGGTAACCTGGAGGATAGGCAGAAGCATGGCTTATGGATGGTGAAAGGAAATGGAATGCCCAGGTTGGGGAACAACTAGTAGTCTATTTTGGCTTGACTATAGATTGTATGAGAAGGAGCAAAGTGAAATGAGTCTGGAAAAGTAGGTATGAACCAGATAGTAGACCACCTTAAGTTGCAGGCAGAGGGGAGAGTTTTTAGTTATGTCCATATTAGTTCAAATAATGAATCCCATGAAGTGGTCACATTATTTGAACTCATACTGCATATTTCCATTAGGCTGAAACCATTTACCATATTTTACAAAATTATAACTTCAAGTAATGTAAATTCAAACACATGCAACCACTTCACAGGATTAATTATTCACACTAATATCTTACACTACAGATAATGGGGAGCCACTAAAAGGATTTGTGCATATAGACTGCCCAAAAATAAAAGTGATGGAGAAACATTACTTGTAGATATAAAGCCTTCCAATTCAACTCAATAATAACATTTTCGTGGAAGAAGATTTCAAATATACCTAGTGGGGAAAGGTTCCATACATGGAACCATTGGTTACAACAAATGAAGAAGTTTTGAATGCTGTGGATAAGTTCACTTACCTTGGTAGTATACTTTCCAGGGATGTACCCATTGACAATGAGGTTGATCCATGCATTGCCAGAGCTAACTGTTTGGGAGGCTCCAAAGAAAGGTTTAGGAGAGAAGATGTATTAGACTGACTACCAAACTGAAGGTCTACGGAGCTGTTGTGATGACCTCATTTTTGTATGCCTGTGTAACATGGACAGTCTACCAGCACTGTGCCAAGAAACTGAATGGCTTCCATTTGAACTGTCTTAGGAAGATTCTGAGGATCATCTGGCAGGATAAGGTACCAGACCCTGAAGTCCTTGCTCAAGCTGAAGTGCCAAATATTCAAACTATGCTTCAGAGAGCACAACTCTGAAATTCCATGTTGTTCAAATGCAAAATGTACGCTTGCCAAAAAGACTATTTTATGGAGAACTTGCATGGGGCAGGCAATCACATGGTGGCCAGAAGAAATGATACAAGGATGCTCTCAAGGTCTCTCTCAAGAACTTTGGATTTGGCTGTGCAACATGGGAGACATTGGCACAGGACCACTCAGCATGGCGTGCCCACATAAGAAAAGGTGCTGTGCTCTTTGAGCAAAGCAGAATGGAGATGGCACAAAGTGTAGGATAAGTAAATTTGGGATGACATTTTTAAAAAATGATTAAATGGAGCATCAGAATAAATCTGTGCTAAGGTTATTGTTACATTTAGGGAGAATAGAGGTTCAGAAGAGAAATAATTCAATGCGGGTTGCAGTAGTTGAGATGACATAGGAATTGATCTCATCTTGAAGCATGGGTAGAGCTTAGAATAGGTGAGAGGAAAGGAGAGAACATTTCAAACAAGGGAGACAGTATGAGCCATTGCTTCTCATACAGAGAGGTCAGTTTTGAGGAGGTGACAAATTAAAATTGAACAGATTCAAGCAGAGAGAAGCCATCCATGTGACCTCTGTGTGTGATTTGTCTTTCATTCTCAAAGAGGACCATGACATCAAGGACGTGATGCCATGACATGCAATTGAATTTGATTTGAGTGAGGGAGAGCTACACAAAGTCACCAACTCCTCCAGAGATGTCTGGGTCTGATGGCCATATATTGATTAGGACGACTGGAGATGGCCCCCCATGTGACTTAGTTAAGGTTGGGAAAGTGTGCCCTCTTGTATTTGAAAATTGTGCCCTCTGTCTCCCAAACACTTTGAGACCTTAACTACAATACATACAACTTGACTTCTAGTATCATAAATATCATGGGTGATGAAGTTTGGAATTTTCTAAAAATATGAGCACTTAAAATTATTACTGTATTTTTAAATTCCTTTCAGCGTTTCCATTTCCCTCTTCACATTGTGCCTTGGACAGATGCATAGTTTTGTCTACTGCCAACCCAACTCTGGCCCAACTGTTTTGGAGGGTCTTCAAAGTCAGACTGAAGAGATCAGATTTAAAGTCATGGAAACCATGGAATAGCTGGCGGTGTTCATGCAAAAAATGATACAATGAAAATAATATTTTTCAAAGGATGAGTCTGGAAGCAGGAAACAGGATGGATTACAAGAGAGAAGACCCTGTAGAGGCAACCTCAGGTAGAGGAAAGAACACTGTATTTGAAGTCACAGAACTTGGGTTCAAATTCTGGCTCTGTGTCACCATGATCACTAATCTTCTGTGAAATTCAATTTCATCATCAGCAAAAATGGTGGCATCAGATTGGTAAGATGCCTTCTAGCTCTAAATCCCAGAATCCTAGGGAGTCAGGAAACAAGGTAAGAGGCTGCTGCCATAATTCAGGCATGACATGATAAGGACCCAGACAAAGCTGGTAGCAGAGGGAACAGAGTAAGAAAAGACAGATGTGCCATTTCCCTGAACCATTTCACTAAAACTAGTCCATGTAGCTAAAGTCACATTAAGGCATGGAAAAGTTATTTAGCCTGAAAAAAAACCCACCATCTTTTAGAATAATTTCTAAGGAAATGGTGCAACTCTGAGGTACAAATTATAACAAAGTGCTGTAAATACCCCCTCGAAAGATTTTTGCAAGGGAAGAAAGCAATTGCTTTCCCAGTGTGTCACAGAAGAGGTCCCTAAAAGTATCTAAGAACCAGGAAGATAAAAATCCATTAAAAGCTCAGCAGTCAAAACTGAAAGTACTTGATTCTTGATGGATATCAGCTGAATGAAACCCCAAATGTAGAGCTAATTAGATGGAAGAGCCATTTGTAAAAAAACAAAAAACAAAAAAAAACTAAGAATACAGGCACTGATTAATATGCGGATGTAATTAGCCAACCTGCTGACTAGCTAATGCTTTGCATAAGTGGCATGATATTCAAATGCCATCATGCCCTCCTCATTGAAGCAAGACAAAATGCTGGCACAAAAAAATAAGCATAATTGAAATGCATTCAATCATGTTTAATGTAGGGCACTTCTCACCCCCACAAGCCGCAAGTCTCTCTGCCAAGTTTTCTCTGTGTGAGATTAGGAAGATTCTGATAGAGTAGAAGGGGATGGCAGCTTGGACCAATGTTTGCAGAAGTCACAGGTACTAACCCAATAAGGCAAGAACTCTTAGTATCTAGACAAGCCTAGTCTAAACCCATGAAATATAAAGCGCTTTCTGAGACTTAACCAATCAGTGTCTTCCTAAAGGAGGTAAGAAGTAAACATGCTAGAAGTTCTTTATGGCCCTGAGGACTGAGCAAGCAACCACACCATAACGTAACCATGTTCTATGCGACTCAGCATGGCAGAGTGGATAGCAAGCTGGACTTGGGGTGATAGATTGAAATGTGGAATCAATCTTTGAAATCATCTAATTCAACCCCCTCATTTTACTGATAATCTTCAATATAAATAGAAAGGGAAGAAGTACTTATTAAGCACCTACTATGTGCCAGGCACTGTGCTAAATGCTTTTACAAATACTACCTTACTTAATCCTGACAACAACCCTAGAAGGTACTTATGCTTTTCATTTTATAGCTAAGGAAACTGAGGCAGACCAAGGCTAAGTGACTGGCCCTGTCAGGTAGCAAATAAATATTTGAGGCTGGATTAGAATTCAGGTCTTCCTGATGCCTAGTCAGAACTCCCTCCCTGACTATGGTGCTATGGGTAGTTGCCTTTCTGATGTCTTTATCTGGTGGGAATCTTCTTTGTGCTACTAAGACAGGCCACCTAAAGGATCCTTTTCTAACCTTGTTCTGGCAACAGAGGCCTCTCAGTCTGAATCCAGTTGTGGCCAGCCCTTGGTATTAGCTATTGCATCTGACTTCGGTTCCTCAGACCTAGTGTCCCCCAATCTGATTTCCTCCAGATCAGAGTTCCTAGTTTCTGCCCCAGATAGGAAAGAAAGGCATCTTCTGTCCCAGAAGAGGCCCCTGTGGAATTGAAATTTACCTACCTGGGACTCTCTGACCTGAGGTGGTTGTTCCCAGACCTGGGCTTTAGGCCCCTCTAAACACATGAGCTCTCCTAGACTTCAGTCTATTCGATATGACCTTTGCCTCAAGGGTTATACCTTTTACACCTGCCCAGAGCTTTACTGATTAGGGAGAGCACAAGTAAAGAACTAGTTCTTCTGATTTTGGTTCCTGAATTCAGAGCTATATCTTGTTTTATCCCTAATCACTGGCTCCTCTTCTGACCTTGAAAATGATCTTAGAACTAGAAGGGATTTTCAAGAAGGAAAGGAGGAGGGAATAAGCACTTACATAACCCCTACTATGTGCCAGGGATAAAGCACCTACTAAGTGCTTTCCAAATACTTCTTCATTGATCTTCTAGTCTAATTCTCTCATTTCCTAGATGATGGCTATCTGCAATTCATCCTGTCTATGACTTGTTTGTATTTAGGTGTCGGCATGTTGTCTCCCACATTCAACCATGAGTTCCTTGAGAGCAGGGACTATTTAGTTTTTGTCTATGTGCCTGGCACACAGTAGGTATTTAACAAATGTTTATTAACTGGGTGACCAAGAGAAGTAACATAAGAAGGTAACATGTGGCAACACCAGCATTCAAATCCAGATTCTCTGATTACAGACTGATTCAGTGCTCTTTCTGTTGTGTCAAAACCACAGTGGCCTCAGAGGATCATGCCAGCCTCTTGGCAGCAGGAATGGCATTAAGTTCTACATTTCTGTATTTCTTTTTCCAGCACAATGGCTAGCCACTGATCAGTCAGGGCCAAAGGGGTTGGTGACCAGAATCAGTCCCTGTCCTTTCCATATCATCATAGTTTGCCTTAAGTTCATTGCTCTGGGGTTGCCTAATTTCTCTATAGGGGCTGGAGGCTCTGCAATTCTTATATTCATTGCCTCTTTACTCCTATCCCAGCTATTCCTGGGAAAGTTGCTATCTACAGGCTTGCTAGTTATTGAGATGGTTGTGGACTCAAAGTCTAAGGATTCTTCACAGCAAGAGATAAATTTAAAAACCTACCTAATATACAAACACAAATCAGATAGGGAACAACTAGTTTATTGCTACACAGAAAAGGGAATAGTAAGTAATAAGGAATTAGAGAATTATTAGAATAGAATCCATTTGGGAGGCTAATATTGGAGCCTAATTGGAGCACAAAAAGGTTGTTCAAATCTGCTTTTCAGCTCAGTCACAAAGTGACTTTTTAGCCAGTTCATCCACTGATCACACTCTAACCAAACTTCAAGTGGGATGTCCAATACCAATGTTTTCCTTGTCTTACAGCTGATCCTGTTACTACAGCTGCAATCACAACTGCTGCAATAGAGACTACAGGCTTTCCAGGACCTTCTGATGTTCACAAGGTTAATCCTAGAGGAAAGGAAACTAAAGAAAAAACAAGGCAGATAGGGCCTTCTAACCAAAGCCCAGCTAGTTGGATCCATGCTCCATGTGAGGATCAGTGGTCCAAAGGCCCCCACCATCATACTGAAGTAGAGAAGGTCCTTTCCTTCTTTTATCATCAGACTGGTATCAGATTTTATCTTTTTAAGGTACCACTTCCAAGAGAACCACCAGCTGGGAAGCAATTTCTTTCACCAGGTATGACACCCCGAGTCATCAACTTTCCTAATTTAGCAACAATCTGGAGGATTCAAATCCAATGGTGAGTTATGCATAGCTGGAAGGAGGCAGAGGATATATGTGCATCCTAGAGTTTCTATGTTGTCCTCTAAGGACAAGTCAGAAATTGTTTAGGAATACTCCAAGGCTGAGGGGTGGGGGTGGTAGGTACCTATACATATATAGGGGAATCTTGTTATCTCTTTGGGTTGGCTCTTTAATCATCTTTTGTTTTGAATTAATGTGGCCTCTTGTTGGAAGTAAAACAAAGAAACAAACAAAAAATTTGTTGGGTCTCAGGGTTTATAGTTTTGAATAGATACTGACCCATACCAAAACTGAGTAGCCACCAGAGACAGGCCACCTGTAGAGGGGAAGGTAGAGAGGAGTGCTAGGCAGTGCAAAATGCATTTGGATCTCATTTACTTATGTTGGTCAAAGTTACCCTAAGGGTTAGCTACCTACAAGGAAAACAAGAAATTATTTGTTCAGTAAATTAGCTCCCTTGTCTGTTTCCATCAGAAATGGAATGTGTTTTCCTTTTAGAAACTAACTTAAAAATGTGTCCCTTCTCCCCCACAGTTCTATTCTCTTACAAGACACAGTCCAGTTAAATGGGCAGTAAACAAAGGCTCCTCCAAAAGTCCAGCAATTGTTTCATCGGATTCAACTTTAATAGAGAGGAAAGAAGAAGCCACTGTGTTCAGTCCTTTCATTTTCTCTTGTTAATTAGTGTAGGCCAAGAGATGGCTCTCTCCTGACTCCAAAGCAGCCAGATGGTAACCCTGACATTGGCTCCCAAAGAGCCAAAATGAGCCAAGTCTAAGCTAACAAGAGGCTCTGCTGAATGTCTTATTAAAACAAGACATTGCAGGCAAGTTGACAAGGTAAGGTGCCAAGTCCCTCTTAATATGGGTGTGGAATTTTTCTGTTGAAGCTGAACATATCACTTCTCCTAAAGTTGTTTTTTGTCCACTGTGTTGTCTCACAGACAGTTTCCTTTTCAGGTTTTGCTTGATATAAGCTCAGCAATTAACCCTGTTCTCAAAGGTATCTTCTGAGAAGTCATCCACCATACAGAGTGCACTATTCTTTTGATCTCAGCCTATCATGCAGGCCTATTATCGATGGAGGAACATGTCTTTGTACTGAGTCTCCTCCCCTGCCTGGGATGTTCTCTCTCTTTTTCTCTACTTGTTGGCATCCCTAGCTCCTTTCAAGGTTGAAATCATGGTCCACTTCCCATCCTAGACCTTGGATGATCTCCCCAGTAATAACTGTGGGGTGCTCTTCACATTATTACTCTGTATGTATTTTGTATGCATCCTTTACATCCTGTCCTCACCAAAGGAAATAAATTCCTTTAAGGTAAAGAATGCTTTGGTTTCATCTTTGTAACACCCCTTCCTCTCATCCTAACTTAGCATATTCATTTAATAAATAGATTGAACTGTTGTGTATGGTACTCAACATTATAAGTGAATTCTATAGAAGTCCATTCTAATGCTGGTGTTGAAGGATAAAATAAACTAAGGTGTATGGCACCTCATTATTAGTCTCTTTCAAGTGGTAGACTCTGTCGCACCATAGGACAAATCTGTCTTCTCAGAGGAATCCTCTGCAGTCTGTACACCTTAGAGAGATAATTCAGTGTAGGAAAGGTAGGAATTTGGGTGTTTCCTGTAAGAGTGCAGGACAAAGGTCACCAGTTCCACTCCTATCTCTAATGTCTTCCAACTCCTAAGGGTCATCTGCCTGGCACTAATGTTAACTCTCAGAGAACTGAGAACTGAAAGGAATTTACTCATCCCAACCCAAATAACTAGCATTTGCCTAAGGGATTTGCTCCTAAAGAGGAAGCAAAGCTGTCAAAAGGCAAATTTGACCTGAGGGTATCTTGAGGTACTAACTCACAAAAGAGCTATTAGTCAACTCACAGAAGAGTTCCCAGCAGTGAATCTGCCACAAAGAAGCTATCTTCCAGGAGATAAATAGCAGATGTCAATAAATGCTCTGTGGAGAAACAGCAAAAGCCAACTTCCTAGCCAGAAAAACAGCTCAAAAGATGACATCAGCTGTTCACAGTTCAGTGGAGAAATCAGCCCATGAACAATTTTGCTGCCAAGCTTCTGGATGATAGGTAGCAGTTTTGGAGATAGACAAGTATTTTATCCAGGATGCAACCTTAAGGAGTAAGCTGTGCTTGTAGATGAGTTTCCTCTCTCCCACCAGTGGCATAGTAATCCATGGGAGAGTATACTATTCTGCATATGAGTGGGGAATTTTTCTTTATGTGATAAAGTAAAATTTCAACAAAGGCAGGCTGAGGCAGAGTTTTTTCCAGGACAAGATAACATTTTACTAACGGTGACTTGTAAACAGTTAGTAAAATGGGTGATGCTGGCCATCTCACCCAAAAGGCCAGGGACTGGAGCATGATCAATTTATTATTCAGGCTAGCAATAAATAAATTGGGTCAATGATCTCTGTCAATAACCAAAGACCTTGAGTGAGGGCTGACAGATTCTTTTAAACTTAGGTATCTGTCTTCCTTCTGATTGACCTGACAGTATATCATGTGGATCTCCCCTGGCAAAGGTAAAACAATTCCAGTTGGTAGACATTTTAATAAGGCGTTGGGGTATTGGGAGA
Source organism: Notamacropus eugenii (assembly GCF_028372415.1). Taxonomy (NCBI): domain Eukaryota; kingdom Metazoa; phylum Chordata; class Mammalia; order Diprotodontia; family Macropodidae; genus Notamacropus; species Notamacropus eugenii. The sequence goes on along the minus strand of NC_092874.1, from coordinate 45,453,626 downwards.
AGGGAGTAATCCTCAAGTGATAAGATTAGTCTGCAGCAGGGAAAAGTGAGTTGGTCTTCAGCAATTAAAGAATGCTCATTGCTAGATGGGTGTGAAATGCCTCCAGTAATCTTGGATAAAAAAATCAAACCAATGCCAATCTGCATCCCTCTGGTTCTTTTCCCTTTAGAAACCAGATCACTCCTAACTTTAACAAGATAAGAGGACAAGAGTGTCTTCCCCAAGGATAGGCCAGCCCAAGATGATTCTTTGTTTATCTGTGACTCTGGGCAAGTCACTTAACCCTATCTGCCTCAGTTCCTCATCTGTAAAATAAGATGGAGAAGGAAATGGCAAACTATTCCAGAATCCATTCCAAGAAAACCTCAAAAGGGGTCATGAAGAGTAAGACATGACAGAAAAATTGCCTGAAGAACAACAAATAAAAGCAAGGATCCCAGGTTAGCAAAAAAGTGGCCTGGGTCTAGGAGTGGTTAGTTGGGATAGTTGGGGTCTGAGAGACTGTCTTTTGAGCTAGACTGAGAAATGGGGGTTTGACAAAATGGGAGAATAGGATGAATTACATAGTAATATTGGATATTAAATAATATAGCATAATATGAATTTTCTCCACTTATTTATCATTTTATTTTGATTAAATACCTTTGATTTGAGTTAACAAGTCCTCTGATTTGATTTGAGCAAAAGAAATATCAGATGGTGATTCATTAACCATTGTTTTAACTAGATACCAACCTACACCCTTTGAAACTAAGCATAGCTTTCTAGGGTCTGTATTGAGACAGGACATAGACTATGTAAGTAAATCGGGGCAGCTAGGTGGTGCAGTGGATAGAGCACCAGTGCAGGAGCCAGGAAGACCTGAGTTCAAATCTCACCTCAGACACTTGACACTCACTAGTTGTGTGACCTTGGGCAAGTCACTTAACCCCAATTGCCTCATCCTGGCTCATCTCCAGTCATCCTGATGAATATCTGGTCACTGGATTCAGATGGCTCTGGAGGAGAAGTGAGGCTGGTGACCTGCACAGCCCTCCCTCACTCAAAACAAAGTCAAGTGCAAGTCCTGTCATTATTTCTCTGATGGCATGATCTTCTTCGTCAACAAAAGATGAATACACACAATAGGCGTCAGAGTAATAGATTTCCATTACTTTCTGGTCATTTCTAGGCATTTCAATTGGTGGTAACCACTACTAACAAGTTAAACTTTTTAGGAACTAGGACTATACAGCAGTGAGGAGGATTGTATAAGCTACATACAAAAATCACTTCCATTACTTTACAAACCAACTGAGATAATATTTGTAAAGTGCTTAGCACAGTGTTAGCATATAGTAGGTGCCTAATAAATGCTTGTTTTCTTCTCTTTACAAATTGTTTCATATACAAAAAAGACACCACAAACCATCAGCAGGATAAGCACTTTGAAATTTGCAGCAGAAATAGAAGAAACAATAACATATTTCTTTAACATTTTGCAGTAATAAAGTTCTTTTCTGTATAATATCTTATGAGACCCTCCCAACAACACTACAGGTTGATATATTGTTCCTAAGTAGATGAGACAACCAAAGTCAGAAAGCTTCTGCTATTTCCCCTGTAGGCATTAGTGACTCCCAATTCTATCTGAGTATGACACCAGTGATCACGTACTCCTCCCTCCCCCTCATCTTTCAGATGGTATCCAGATAGATAAAGTGATTTGCTCCAAGGTCACACAGCCAGTAAATAGCAAAGCAGAGACTGAACCCAACAATTCTGATCCCAAATAGCAGACTCTACCTTGCCACTTCAGTGTACTCTATAGAACAGAGCAAAGCTTAACTGGTCTATATGGGAATTGAACTCATGACCTTGACGTTGCTAATACCAAATTGTACTCAAACTTATTGCGCTAAGTACAGGAAAGATAATAACCAGGACAAAGGGTCTGTCTCCCTCCCTGTCTTCAACATTGCTTTTATTAAATAGGTTAAAACAACAGCTACTGATTTTTTTTCTAAAATAGGTCATCCACTCCATGACTCTCTTGTCTGGCATGAAATGAGACAGTTTCCGTACCTTAGAGCTTTGGAGATTCAGTGCCAGACTAAGTGCCTCCTCTCACTTCAGCTATGCGCACCTTTCCTAAATGCTCCTGTTGACTTAAATCCTCAGAAATCTAGCCCAGAAAGCAAGACCTTCACCACTTTGTAGCTCGGAGAGAGTCCTGCTCACCAACTTCAAGTTCAGATATTAATAGTGATAATTACTATTATTATTATTATTATTTATATAGCTCTTCAAAGTTTACAAAGACTTCATATGTCATTTAATCCTCACCACAACCCTGTAAGGTAGGTCCCACTTTATGGATGCAAAAACTGGTGATTAAAGGGATTAGGTGACTTGCTACCTAGATAGTAAGTATTCAGACAGAATTTGAATTCAGGTCTTCCTGACTCAGCCCAACTCTCTACCCAGTATGCTACTTAGCTGCCTACTAATAACTATAAATCTTGATGTCCTTTCCCCCTTAGTTACCTGGGAGAGGGCACATTCCTTACTTGTTCCTGAAATGATGATGCACCCAATTTTTTCCTAAACATTTCTAAGTCAATCTATCAACGAATGAGCATTTAGTAAAGAACTTACAGACTATGTTTTGGGTACTGTCCAAGGTTCTGGGGAAACAATGACAAAAATGAGAGTCCCCGCCCTTGCAGAAACCTATGTTCTATTGAAGGAGACAACATATGCATGCAAATGTGTCTGTGTCTGTGTGTGTGTGTGTGTGTGTGTGTGTGTGTGTGTGTGTGTGTGTGTGTGTGTACACAAATTAGATATAAGGTGATTTGTGGGGAGTGGAGCAGAGTGGAGTACCTGGGGATATTTGGGAATGAATGGCCTCTTGTAGATATGCGTAAGCTGTCTTGGTCCCCCCAAAAAAAACTCTGAAGCAATTGTGAGGTTATTTGCATCACTCTGAGATGCTATCAGTCCCATCTATAATGGAAGGGTAGGTTTTCCAACCAGGAATTTCTTCAGGGAATGCATGCACTTTTTTAAGGGGAGGAGAGTGGGCTGGGAAGAGAAGAACAGCTACCCTTATTTACACTTATGTCTGCTTCCCTCCCCATATAAGCATACTGCCTGAAGTCATAAAAGTCTGTGCTCGTGCTTAGGAACTGGAAGTAGCCAAGCCCAAAAGTTGGACCCAATCTCCCTCTCTAAAGCTGTTTGCCTGCCCCTCAGCCTGTCACCACTGCTGAGACTTTCTGCTCCCCCTCCTCATGGATCCTCTGAATGAAGCCTTCTCAGTCCAGAGCCAGCCTTGGCCTTTGCCCAGGAGCCTAGTTGGCAGTTGCATGGAGAGAAGAGAGAGACTGAGAATCTCTGAAACAGGGGCCTTTGAACCTTCACATTGTCCAGTCCATTAGATTTCAATAATAGAGCTCTGCCCGTAATTGGTGGCCCAGCACACATATAGGTAAGGAGTAGAAAGGATTCTATTTCCATCTCAGCTGTTGCCAGGACTTTAATGGCCTTGTGCCTGGTCCTTCCTTCCCTCAGAGAAAATGCAGGTTCAGCCTCCAGTGGTTGGAAAATTTTGAGATGATGCAAGATGTTTACAGGTTTGGTTACTTGACTGCCTGTTATTTTTCCCTTTCACATCCTTCTTAGGACAAACTTTCATTCTGCTTAAGCCTTCCTAGAGGCTGAATGTTTCTTGACAAAGATATTCTTTTAATAATAGAGATGGATATGGTGTTTGGAAGATTAGAATTTGAACCCTGCCTTTGAGCTTACCAGTTGTGTGATCCTGGGGAAATCACTTAAGCCTCAGTTTCCTAATCTGCAGAATCAGGATTAAGACACCTATAGAATCCACCTGGCAGGATTGTGGGAAAACTTCAATGAGACAGTATGTATTATGATAATAATAGCAATAATAGCTAGCATGTACATAATGCTTTAGAGTTTGCAAAGAACTCTACAAATATCTCCCTTGATCCTCATAACCACCCTGTGCAGTAAGTGTAATTATTTCCTCATTTGCCAGGTGGAGAAACTGAAGCAGACAGAGGTTAAATGATTTTCCCAAGACAGTAGACAGCTAGCAAGTGGCTGAGGTCAAACTTAAACTCAGAACTTCCTGTCCCTAGGCCTAGTGCTCTGTCTCTTCTTACACCATCAAGATGCTCTGTCTATCTAATCAGACATAGGCCTACGTGTATAAAGCTTTTTGTACATTTTAAAGCACTGTGTTAGTTATTATGACCTCAACAACAACCCATAGCTTTCATACTGACTGACTACTCAAAGGGCTTCCATGGTGAATTAAAATGAAAAGTTGATGACAAAGCATTTATCAGTGTGTACTATGTACAAAGCACAGATTATCAAAATAGATAAGGAAGACCCACCCAACTCTGAAGGAGTTCCTATTCCAGTGGGGCACATGATGCGTATCAGAAGTTTCAGCTGCAAGTCAGAGGGAAAGGCTCCCTGATCTTTGGGATGCAAGGGTAAAGTCGATGGTAATAAATATTCTCTAATGTCATTTCTACTGATAATCACATCCATTTCTGATATTAAATTATTTGAACATTGGTGGTGAGCATTTTATTTTCCAAGTCTTCACTCTTTGTAGCTGCTAAGGAGGGAGGAGCTTTAGTATCTAAAGAAGTAGCTGTCAAGTTATATTGGCACAGGGGTTGTTTTCCTGGATGATGCCTCTAGGGGCTGATGTGGAAGCAGGACTAGTGGTCTACGGAGTGCTGCCAGTCTTGGGGTTCTTGGCTTACCTGCCCAATGGGGCTGGTGGTGGTAAGGAACTTCCATGGAGCACATGCTGGGGTAACTATAGATCAACAGGGCATCCATCCAACAAGCAAAGTTAGTTAGCTTAATTAAGTACGTGAAACATCCTGACTTAGTTTAAATTCATATCTTAGCCAAAATGCAGGTGGGAAATGTATCCCTTTGTTTTTCCATCTATAGGGAATATGTATTTTCATTCAGGGTATCATTACAGTAAGGAGCGCTTCATGCTGACAAAGGCTATCTGTTGTATATGCCCTCTGGGTCAAAGCTAATTCCTCCTGCTCTGGTTGCTGTTCTCTTGATCACTTTTTTTGCATTAATTTAGGAATGTGTTTCTTAAATATGGAAATTATGGATAAGCACTATTATGTAAATAGTTGGGCAGCAAACAAAACAAAGCCAAAAATAACCTTATTATTTAGTCACAATTAGAAATGGTAGGTGATAGAGCTCAAGGGGTAAACAAAGAAACAATTCTGCATGCCCACCTTCTTTATAATATCCCCTATTATTATTAAGGAATAAAAGTTTACTTTTGCAACATCATGGGTAGCTATTGAAATGTACCATTCTAGAAGGCAAGGAAAAAAATTAAAGTCTGGGAGACCATGGCACCAGAAAAGTTGGTATTCAATTCAGTTTGAACCGGCACCTGGCGGGTGCTAGGCAAGAGGGGCAGCATAGTATGGTAGATGGACACCTGACCTTGGAGACAGGAAGGTTCAAGTCCAGCCTTTGCCACATGCCAGCTTGTGTGACCTTAGGCAAGCCTCTTAATGCCCCCAGCTAGTTCTGCAGAACAGGTGATGATCTTCATTGGTAGAGATGCAAAGAGAGTTTCTTGAATGATGTCATAGGTGCCCAATTCCTCCCTTTAAAAAAGTGCTGGTCACTGTGCTAGATACTGAAGATATAAACCCAAAAATGAAATAGTCCCTGCCCTCAAGGAGCCTATTTTGGTAGCACCCAGAGCACACCTTGTTCACCCTGAACAAGGTTGGTTGGGTGCCCAGATCACTAACCCTTTCTCCATTCCATTTCTATCTTGCCAATACAGAGAATAACACCGAAGCCACGTGGAAACCAAATGTCAATGGTATGGATCAAACGGATTGCAACAAGAACTGTCTTCCACAGAACTTTGAGTCAGTCATGCAGTCCACAAGAATTTACTAAGCACTTATTCTGTACTAGACACTGTGCTACCATGCAGGATAGGCAGAAAGGCAAGAACATGGTCCTGCCCTCAAGGAACTCACAGTCTAATGGGGGAGAGGGGACAAATATGACAATAACTAGCTATGTACAAAATAGATACAGATTATATAGAAGGTAATCTAAGAAGAGAATGAAGTAGCAGCTGGAGGAACTAGGAAAGTCCCTCTGTAGAAGGTAGGATTGCAGTTGTGTCTTGAAGGAAGCCAGGGAAGCTAGAAAATGGAGTTCAGGAAGGGGAGCACTCTAGGCATGTGGGAACAGCCAGTGCAAAGGACCAGAGATGGGAGAATTGTCATGTTCAAGGAAGTTAAGAGGAGTGTCATGTGGTTGGATCATAGAGTGTTTGGGAGTGAAGTACAAGAAGACCAGAGAAGTAAGAAAGAGACAGATCTTGAAAAGCTTCAGTTGCCAAATAGAAGAGTTGATATTTGATTCTGGAAGTAATAGGGAGCCACAGGACTTTGATAAGTAGAGTGGTGATATGTTGGGACTTGTACTTTGGTGGCTGAATAGTGGATAATGAACTGGAGTGGGGAGAGACTTATGGCAAAATCAAATAGAATATAAAGTACTCTTCCCACAATGACCTTGGGAGTAGCATCTTCCTATTCCATTCATTTGGCCAGGGGTAAAGTCTGTTCTACATGAAGAACAAAGATTCTCCCCCATTAAGCCTAAAACTAGGGTTGATCTCCCTCCTGGATGCACATAACTTGCCCACTTCTCTGCAAATCTTCCTGCTTTCAAACAACCAGCATTTATTAATCACCTCCCATGGACCAGGAAGCATGCCAGGTGCTAGGAATACAAACATGAAGGTGAAATACTTCTTTCCCTCTAAGAACTTATAATCTAGGTATAGATAACATGTATAAGGCAGGTATACACAAAATAGAAATTCATAATGGGGAAAAGATACTAGAAGCTGAAGTCAGGAAAGTCTTCATTCAGAAGGTGGAAATATTATAACTCACTGATTAGGTCAATAGCCATCTGTGGACAGAGCCAGCAGTGTTATACAAGGGTTAGGTGTGATGAGTCTGGCTTCTCAGTGATATCAACGATAGAATGGAAAATAGATTGCCTTCTCCTTGAACTGACACCAGTCAGTGGAGTAGGAAGTGACTAACAATTGGGAAACTCAGGAATCCAAAAATACTTAAGGAAAATAATGAAACTCAGCCTTAGTCACACTCATTACTCTGATATCTATCTGATTCATTCACTTCCGAGGAAAAACAGTTCTGCGCATCCCATTTCCAAAAGAGGAGTAGTTATGTTGAGTCTCTTGGGGAAATGATCAAATTCTTGCTTTCCTGAACTAGTTATCATAATATCATATCCCCAGTAATATAATCATCACAGCATCATTCTTCAAAGTGCTCATACACTATGAGAAAATGCAGACCAACAAAAACTTCACTTCAGAGTCATCAAGTAAAGCCAAATCATCCTCAAGCCAAGTATGGATGCATAGTCTCTTACATAAAGATACCATCTTTGTCTACTCTTTATTTGTATCTTGTCTTGGCCTCTTTTGCTTCAAGCTCTGAGGAAGAGGTGACCTTATCCTTCCTGAGGCCAGTTCTTCCACTTGAGTCTTCAGTTCTCCAATCTTAATTCATTTAACCCTTCCATCTCACCAAGCTATCACCCTGCTGCTTTCCTCACTTTTATTGCCAAATTCCTAGAAATAGTTATCTGTCCTCCTTGTATCTAGTCACTTACTAAGCCACATCTCTTAACTCCTTGCAACCTAAAGTTGGTAACCCTCTCCAAGGTCTCCAATGACCCCTTAACTGATAATCTAGTGTTCGCTTCTCATTCCTCATTCTCATTCTGCCTTTTTTTATCCTTCCTGATCTTTTGACACTATCCACCACCCCGCTTCTGAATATTCTCACCTTCCTTCCCTTCTGTGATATTGCTTTCTTATAACCTGTCTAACCATTCTGTCCATGTCTTCTTTGTTGGATCATCATTCATTGCCTAGCCCCTTAAACCAGGTGCATGTATTTTTTGCATTGTAATTATTTGTGTCCTGGCTTGGTGTTCTTAACATGTTCATGATGCTGTGGGAAAGAATGCCAACTTAGGTTCTAATCCTGGCTTTTCTACTCATTACCTGTGTGATTTTAGGCATTTCCATTCTGTGGGCTTCATTTTCTTCATTAGTAAAAATGAGAGGAAAAGATGAGCTCTAAACTTCCCTCTAGCTGCAAAATTATGATACTCTGGCAAAATGATGAAAGAAAGTCTGCAGTGCTCAGATTGATTTGAGAAGTTGTACAGAAAGACATAGATAAAATTACATAGGATCAGATGGCATAGAAGGCATGTAATCTGTACCATTAGATCAAATATGCACACCTTAAAGCACCGTGTGATAAATGTCAGCCCCATTCCTCAGCTGTACTCTTAACCTGGATCCTTCCTCAGCTCCTGGGGTCCCTCACCCCCTCAATCTCTATCCCTTTTCACAGTAGAATATCCCTCCACCATGCCATCTCCCTTCTCCCATTAGAGCATTCCTCCAGTCCTCCATTTTTGGTGAAAGGCTCAATCCCATCAACCCTCATTCCCCTCCTGGCTGTGCTTCTGACATTTTGGACTTCAGCATCAATGGACATCTCCCTCTGCTCTTTTCACCACCCTGTTGTGTGTGGGTTGTCTTCTCCTATTAGAAGGTAAACCTTTGAGGGCAAAGGCTGTCTTCCTTTTTACTTCACTTTGTGTCTCCTTGCCTTACCTTGAAGAGGGAACCCACACTAATGGGACAACAGATTGCTCAAAATAGTCAGCATGTTCCTCTTTTGAAATTCAACAAATATTTGTTAAGCATGTATGGGTCAGGAACTGGGGTAGAATCTCGGGAGTACAAAGACCAAGATGAAAAAGTCCCTGCCCCCAGAGAATTTAAATTTTACTTGGGGAGTAGAGGAGGGGAACAACACATATGCACAAAAATAAATACAAAATATATACAGGGTAGAAGAGGCAGCAAGGTGGTACAGTGGATAGAGGACTTGGAGAGGAAAGATCTGTGTTCAAATCCTGCCTCAGAAGCTAGTCAGCTGTGTGATCCTGAGGAAGTCATTTAACCTTCAGTCTCCTCCTCTCCAGAGTCAGCACAATAGTAACTGTGGGGCTATTTTGACAATCAGCAGAGATAACAAATGTAAAATTCTTTGCCGACCCTGAAGTGCTATGTAAATGCTATCATTATTAAATATGAAAAGGCTCATTCCATTCTTTTTCAAATTGCCAGTGCCTTGAACATAGTAGATGCTTAATAAATACTTACGATTTATTCAATTTAACTTTTATAGATCTTTCCAGATGACATCTCCTTACTTGTCATTTATTTGTCTAACGAAGGATTTCTAGATTGACAGGAGAACAAGAAGCTGGAATTTAGTTCAACAATAATGGGAAGTCTTAACTGGGAATTTTTTTGTTCATCTTTCCTACAAATATAGCATGAATAAGAGCTCAGAGACTAGCCAACCAGCTGATATCGGTCACAGGATGCATCTATGCTGATATCTGCATGAATCTGCTGTCCACCATCCTGCCTTTCCAGAAAATCTGCAGAACCTTGGTCTAACACTCTGAAAACCCAGTACCTTGATCATTCTGACCAATGAGCTTTAGCCAAGGTAATTCTGTGTCACTCCTCAATGGAAATAGTGAAGAGCTCAAACATTAAAGGGAAGGCAAGACCTCAAAGTCTTGCACACAGTTTAATTAACATGCATTATTAATTACAAATTTGATTTGAAATGAACAAAAGGGTTCTCCCCCCTCATACTTATGGGTGACACGAGATACAGGAGATGCTGCCAATTCAGTAATAGAATATTGCACACATATCTCCATTACCCCAAGTGAAGAAGAATCAGCTGGACATATTAATTTGCAGAAGCTGAAACAATCACCTTGTATTGAATCACAACTAATATTTTTTTACTGGTCTAATTGAAATCAAATTATGCTCCAGAATTCAAAGTTGTAATGACCTTGCTTCATCCCAGCCCACTTCACATACCATTGTTTTGGTTACTGTTGTGCAGTTGTTTCAGTTCTGTCCAACTCTTCATGACCTTATTTGGGATTTTCTTGGCAAAGACACTGGAGTACTTTGCCATTTCTTTCTCCAGTTCATTTTGCAGATAAGGAAACTGAGGAAAACAAGGGTTAAGTGACTTGCCCAACGTCACACCACTAGTAAGTGTCTGAGGCCAGATTTGAACTCAGAAAGATGAGTCTTCCTGACTTCAGGCCCAGCATTCTATTTACCATACCACCTACTTGTTTACATCTCTCAAATACATCCATCATGTCCTACAGTTCTTTTTTTATATGTCTTAGCCTACCAGATTCTAATAACAAGAATTAATAATAATAATTGTAGCTGATATTTCAAGGTCACTTTAGGGTTGACAAGGCATTTTATATGCATCATTTCATTATAAATTTGACTTTTACAAGGGGAGATGAATAAAAAAGCATTTTTTAAAATTAGGTTTATTTTTAAATTTTGAGTTCCAAATCCCCTCCCTCCCTCAAACTTCTCCTTCACCCACTGAGAAGGCAAACAATCTGATACCCATTATACATGTGATATCATGCAAAAAAATTTCCATTATTAGCCATGTTTTTTTTCTAAAAGCAAGAAACATAAAGAAAATAAAAAAATATGCTTCAATATATACTCAGAATTCTTCAGTTCTTTCTCTGGAGGGGGAGAGCATTTTTCATCATGAATCTTTTGGAATTGTCATGGATCGTTCTATTGACCAGAGTAGCTAAGTCTTTCACCATTGATTGTTGTTTCTGCATACAATATTATGGTTCTGCTCAGTTGCCTTTGCATCAGTTCATGTAAGTCCTCCCAGGTTTTTCTGAAACTATCCTGCTTTTCATATCTTATAGCACAAGAGTATTCCATCATAATCACAAACCACAGCTTGTTCAATCATTCCCCAATAGATGAGCATACCCTCAATTTTCAATTCTTTGCCACCACAAAAAGAGCTGCAATAAATATTTTTGTACATATAAGTCATTTTCCTTTTGATTTAATATCTTTGGGATACAGACCTAGTAGTAGTAGTAGTATTGTTGAATTAAAGGGTATACAAAGTCTTATAGGCCTTTTGGGCATAGTTCCAAATTGTTCTCTTGAATGGTTGAACTAGTTCACAACTCCACCAACATATGTATTAGTGTCTCAATTTTTTCACATCCCCTTTAACGTGTGTCATTTTCTATTTCTGTCATGTTAGCCAATCTGATCAGTGTGAGGTTGAAAAGAAATATTTATTAAGCATATACAAGAATGTCTCTACTTCCTGCTCCTGCTGGGAGGGTCATCTTAGGTTGGGATGGAACACTTAAGAGAGTCCTTAGAAATCTCAAGGGGCTGTTTTAACAGACTATCTCCTTGTTGTTTGTCCTTTGTTCTCAAAGGGGACCGTGACATAAGGAGGTGATGCCAGGACATGCAATTGAATTGGATTTAAGTGAGGAAGGGCTATGCAAAGTCACCAGCTTTGCTTTCTCCTCCAGAGCTATGCAGGTCCAGTGGAGAGATAAAGATCAGGACAACTAGAAATGGCCCTTGACACTCTCCATAGTGATGTAGAGGGTGTTTGTTCTTTGACCTTCCAAGAGCTAATGAGAGAACACATTCTCTACTGTACTGTGGTTCATGTATGGTCTGGATTTGTTATTCTATTGTGTGGAAAACCCCTGGGGTAGAAACCCCACAATGTTGATTGGTAATTTTCTATAGATAACTGGGAAGTTGTCTGAAGGAAGGATCTTGAAGGGTGAAACAAAATGTCCCCGGCCTCATAGCTAGTATGTATCAGAGGCAGCACACAAACCAGTGTCTTTCTGAGTCTAAAGCTCCAGCCCAGTCTTCACTCTGTACTGCCTCTCAGTGTATATATAGAGTCATTGAAATGGAAGGAATCCTAGATTTTGAGCTGAAAAGGACCATCTTGTCCACCTCCACCTCATTTTCAAGAGAGTAAAAAACTGTGCCCCAGAAGTTGAACAGCAAGGAAATGACAGAGCTCGGACTTGAAATCAGATCTCCCAGATCTTGGATCAGTTCTCTTTCCATCCCACCAAGCTGCCAAGTGCCAACAGCATGCATAATGTCTTTGCCCTGATGTTCCCCACCTACTCTGGCTGCTGATTAGCTACATTCTGGCTGCAGGGAGACTAGAAAAGTTTTATTCTTTTTCTGAAGTCCACCCAAATGCTAGACATTTTTCGTAGGTTATATGACCCATGAAATACATTGACTCATGGTAGCTAGCACAAGGCCATTGCCTTCCAGAACCACAGGAATTTTTAGAACTTGGTACTCATCTCTTCCAACTCTTCATTTGGCAGCTAAAAAAAACCAAGACCCAAAGAGCCCAAGATCCAAAGTCATCTTGTGAGAGGATGGCGGAAGTGAGACCAGAACCCAGATCTGATTTTCAGGCCAGCATGTTTGCTGCTACATCATGAATGCCTTCCCAATATTTTCTCTTTCTTTATGTTGTTGGGTTAGGATTAGAAATGCCCCCTGTTGCTTCTCCATCTATAATGTAAAGGCAAGTGGAGTCCTAATCTGATAAAACCTCCATGGCTGGGCGGTTCTGTCTTTGGCAGCTTAAGAAATAAAAAGGAAGACATATGAGAAAGATTTTTGGTTAGGACTAAAAAAATGTATTTTTAATAACAATAGCTTAAATTTATATAACAACTTAAGATTTTGAAAGAATTTTCCCCAAAACAACCCACTGAAGTAGCAAATGTAAGTAATAGTGTTATCTTCTTCTTATGAATTAGCAAACTTAGGCTCAGAAAATGTTAGGGCACTTACCCCAGGTCACTCACACAGCTCAAAGAGTGACAAGCTGAGACTTGATCGATTATACCCTGGTTTCAAATGTTGGAATGCATTTCAGCTGATTGGCTCCATGCACCAGCAGACAAGGGTCATAAGCTAAATCTCCTCTGAAACTTAACAAGCATTTGAATGCCTACGAAACAGAAACAATCCCTGCTGTTAAGATGCTTCTATTCTACAGGGTGAAAACCAGTGATTGTGAATAAGGATTCACAAATATATACAGAGGAAATACAAGGAAAATTCAGGGAGAGAATGCACTCATCATGGTAAAGGGGAGAAAGTGGGAAATCAGCAAAGGCAAAAGGTAGTCCCTGAACAAGCTTCAAAGGGATCTAGGAACTCTGTAAGGGATGCAAGATGGTCATTGCAAAAGCATGGAGAAGAAAGATGTGATATTATGTAGGAGCTACTATTGACTAAAACATAGTATATGAAGGAGAAAGGGAAGTTAGAACCAGTTTATAAATGACTTTGAAGGTCAAAATTGCTCATATTTGATACTAGAGGCAATGGAGAGTTATTGAATCTTTTTGAACAATGGAGTGTAACACATACACTTTAAAACACAATCTGGTAGCTGTATGGAAGATGAATCAGAGTGGGGTGAGACTTGGTATAAGGAAAATAATTAGGAGGCTGTTACAACAATCCAGGCTAAAGGTCATGGAGACATGACCTTGGGTGCTGGTTGTGTGAGCTCAAAGAAAAGAAGAGATATGAAATATGTTGTGGATTCAACAAGCCTTAGAATCTTCACAGGTTAGAAAATTGAGAGATTTCAGTAACCTAGATTTTGTTCAAGCAGCATCAGCAATGTTCCTTTATCAATTCCCTCCAATTTCATCCCTAACCTTTTGAAAACATTTCAGCACTTACTAACATCTACTTTGTGTCCATTATCCTCTTGATGACCCATTATTTTGATTTTGGGGCAAATTTACTAGTCCATTATTTGCAGTCACATAGCATCACTGGAGGAACATTGATATCAAAAACTTAAAGTTTTGTTTTGGGGTTAATTCTCGGTTCACCATTAAAAACATCATTCAATTTCAAAATGCATCCTAGTCCAACTATTCAGTTCCAGGTCTCATCTATTCTATTTATTCAAGGTATACACACTGACACACCGAATCTAGGAACTGTCCATCCAACTTCATATCATAGACCAGACGGTAGGCAATCTTCCTCTAAGGTTTTCTCTGTGCGGATAGTGAGAGCAAACTCTTGAGTAACTAAGAATCTCATTGAAGAGACTCTCCAATGTATCAGAGTTTGACACAAGTTGCATAAATAGTGCTCCTGCAAATAGGAGGACCCTACCATTTATAGGAATCCTTCTTCAGTTGATATGTCATGCTGGATCTTCTCCATGATGGTGGCAAGTGCCTTTGGCAAGTATGCCTACCTGTTTTGTGACTAATTGGATGTTAAATTATCAATGGGTTGTCAAACAAAGTTACCTAAGCATTAGATTTGATCAAATGAGATCAGAGAATCTCCCCAGAAGGGACCTGAGAGGCCAACTAGACTAACTAGTGATGAAATTGAGATCCAGGGGGATGATGTGACTGCCTGGGGTCAGAGGGGTAATATATTGAACTTGTGGATCTAGAGGTAAAAGGGACCTGAAGGGCCACCTATCCCAAACCCTCACATTTTATAGGCATGGAAACTGAGTTTCCACCACAAGAGATAAAACCAGAGATAGTACTGTTCTCCACTTCTTTGCAGCTGTTTAAAAGTGATGAATTTCATGAAGGGAAGGTTACACTCATCACAGTACCTGGAGCCTTCTACCTAGTTTGTTGGTTTTCTTGAGTAAGAGCACCAAACTTAAGTTTGACATCCATATGTTATATTTTTAGGGAGCCTTGTCAGGCAATCTCCCTTGTTAGAACAAAACTCCCTGATACCCTCAGGCAGACATTTGATAGAGTATGAAAATAAAAAAGGACATCTGGGAGGTAGCCCCAGTGCTGACAGTACTGAAGCCTAATTTAGGACAGGGCTCCAGCAATCCAAAGAAAGGCTGATTGCCCACACGAAGGAGACAGATGTCAACAATGGCATTATGTCCCACCCTCCTGACATTTCCATTCCTGAACTGATGTCATTTGCTTTCAAATTTCTATCTGTTAAGAGACAATTGTCAAAATATAAAGGGGGGCATTAGTATTATTTCTCCTAATGATCACAGTAATTAATAAAGAAGGGATGATTCTATTAGAACCTTTCACTGACATATTTATTATGCAACACCTCTTCCATGCCCATATACTTATACTTCAATGAAATTGTGATCTCAAAAATATTATCTGCCCCACCCTCCAAGATGCAAATCAAAACCCATCCATGTTTTCTCATCATGTGGGATATTTGTTGGTGTCCTCCCATAAATTCTCCTTAGAGATTCTACCCAACACATCACTGGTCTTCCTATCAGTCATTTTTGGCACTCTGTGGATACTAGGATAGACTATTATCTCTCACTCTAAATACATGACTGCCCACATTCTTTTTCAGTCATCTGTTTCCTAGATGCTGTTTCTTCTATTACTTCTTGTATACAAGCCATCATCAATAATATGCTATGGCTATGGCCCCTTAATTAGCTAAAGAATGCAAACGATGAGAGAAAGGAAAGGGAATCCCTATAGTGTTTGACATTTGTCTAAGAAATTAAAATGTCAGGAATCACTGTGTCCCATTAACAGCCTACTAGGGAATGGCTAAAAAAACTATGGAACATGAATATAATGGAAAATTCCTGTGCTGTAAGAAACAATGAATATAATAATGAGAGAGAAGCATGGGAAGCCTTATAGGAACTAAAGCAAAGCCCAGAAAACAATTTCACAATGTAAATAGAAAGAACAACAACAATAAAAAAATTGAAACTGAATGTTGTACAAAGACCAGTCATGACCTCAATGAAGGAAGGAAGAAAAGAAAAAATGGAGGGAAGAAAAAAACATTTATTAAGCTCTTACCATATGCCAGGCACAGTGCTAAGTGCTTGATAGATAATATCTTGTTTGATCCTCACAACAAGCCTATCTGTCCTATTATTATTCCCATTTTACCTTTATGGAAACTGAGGCAAATAACGATTAAGTGACTTGACCAGGGTCGCACAGCCAGAAAAGAGTCTGAGGTCAAATCTGAACTCAAGTCTTCCTGATTCCAGACCCAGTGCTCAATTCATTGCTCCATTTAGGGATCTGAAATGGCATTTTCCCATCCCCATTTGTCAAAAAGAGATGGGGGATTATGGATGTAAAAAACTGCCTAAAATGTCAAACTTTTTTGATATTTTGGCTGGCTTTGTTGTATTTTTTCTCTTTTAAATTCTTTCTTTCAGAGGATAGCTCTCTGGGAGATAGAAGGGATACTTTTGGAAAAATGTAAAGAATGTGAAAACAAAAGCTATCAATAGAAATCTATTTTGAAAAAGAATAACACTGAAAACAGAGTGAGAGACCACTGAATCAAGTTTCTGTGAGTGACAACACTTTGGAGAATATGGTTTCGTTAGAATGGTGAGCTCAGAAACTTGGTGGTAAGTGACTAAAAACTGAATAAATGAGGAGAAAAGAGTGTTGGCAGCTCTTTCCAGAAACTTACAAATGAAAGAAGGAAATACAAAGTATGATAGCCTGAAAGAATGCGAGGGTCCGATGAAAGATTTGGGTTTTTGTTTTATTTTTAACATTGAGGGAAACCTAAGCAGATGTGTGTTGTCCTTCATTCTCAAAGAGGACCAACAAGATATCACTATGTTATCGTCAAGTTATAGTTTCTAATTGTGGTTGGTCAGACTAATATGAGCTCAGAATGTTTTACCACAGGATGGACACAAATAGTCCATGTAAACATTTGGTGTGGATTCTCTAAATTTGCACATTTCACATTTCTTTTGAGCTACTTCAATTCTGTTTTACTCATATAGCACAGAATCTTCTCTGATGTGGGCATGCCATGCTAAGCAGTCCTGTGCTGGTGTTTCCCATGTCACACAATCAATTCCAAAGTTCTTAGGAAGACCTCGAGTGTCCTCGTATCACCTTTTCTGGGCACCATGTGAACTCTTACCCTGTGTGAGTTCTCTATAAAATAGTATTTCTGGCAAGCATATGTTTGACATTCAAACAGAAAAGCCAGCCCATTGGAATTGGGATCTCTGCAGCAGAGTTTGAATGCTTGGTAGTTTAGTTCAAGGAAAGAACTTAATGTCTGATACCTTATCCTGCCAGGTAATGTTCAGAATCTTCCTAAGACCATTCAAATGGAAGCTATTGAGTTACACAGATGTATGTGGGTAGCAAGAAAGGAGCTGGTAGACAGAGAGAAATTGAAGAGAAGAGAGGGGAAGGGAATGATGTGTATGTAGGGCAAATACCTTAAGGAGATGACGGTATAGAATCAAGAGCACATGTAGAAGGGTTGGGCTCTATAAAAAGAAGGGAAACCTCTTTCTCAGAGACTTGGAATTGGGGAGATTCTAAAATGTGAATTTGGAAAGATATACAACTGTGGAAGGTCTCATTAGTATCACTGTCTCACTTCAGCCCATTATCCATTCCAAATGATCTCCCTAAAACTGCAGTTCTGACCATGTTACCCCACCATTCAATAAATGTTGATGGCTTTCCATTATTTTCATTTCCAGGATCCAAATAATTTTAAAGCCCTTCAGATCTTGCCTCCCTTCTATCTTTTCAGTCATCTGATATCTTACTCCCCTCCACATACTCTATGACTGAATGGTCCTGGCTTCCTTACCATTCCTCAGACAAGACACTCCATCTCCCAGCTATGGTCATTTTCATTAACTAGTTCCTATACCTGAAATTCTCCCCATATTCTGCCTTCCTCCAAGTCTCAGCTAAAACTCCACCTTCTGCAAGAAGCCTTTTTCAGTCCTTCTTAATGCAAATGCCTTCCTTCCTTGATTTCTTCCCATGTCCCCTGCATGCATCCTATTTTCCTGTAGTTATTAGTACATGTTGTACCCCATTAGACTGTAAACTCCTTGTGGTTTTGCCTTTCTTTGTCTCTCTAGCACTTAGCACAATCTCTGGCGTGTAGTAGGTATATAATAAATATATGTTGCCATGACTAAGAATGGTTTTGAAAAACAAAGACAAGGTCATCTGCCAAGAGAGGAATGGAATACAGTGCTAAGATGGCATGGACGGATGGAGGGGAAAAGAGGTTCCAAACATCTGTTACAGGGAACATAAGTCAATCAAGGAAGAATAAGAGGATTACAATGAAATAGTAAAGACAGAGTTAAAGTTAGACAACATGAATTTATAATGAGATGCAGCTAGTAGAATTAGGGGGGAGGGGAGGTTCCATAGTATCATTAACCAGAATAGGAAAGAAGACACATGGTGAGGGTGACCAAGAGTAGAGGAAAAGCAGGTTACAAACTGTGGAAAGACAAAGAGGCTAGGGGATTCAGTGGTGGAGGACAAAAGGTAGTTCAACTGCTTATCTAATGAGCCAAATAATTATGTCCAAATTTGGTTGCCCAGAGAAGTTCATTAGCATTATTCTACGTCAATTTCATGATGGCATGTTTGCCCAGGTTCTGGATAGCGGACAATGTTCTCGTGCCTTCCCAGTCACCAGTGGAGTGATATAGGGATGTGTGCTTGCTCCCATGCTTTTTAACATGATGTTTTCAGCCATGCTGACAAATGCTTTCAATGAGGATGAATACAGCATCAAGGTCAACTACAACAACACTGATGATAAGTTCTTCAATTTGAAAAGGCTACAAGCCAAGACCAAAGTAGAGGGAGTGTTGGTGCAGGATTTTCTGTCTGCAGATGATTGTGCACTCAATAAAGCGTCTGAAGCTGAGATGCAACAAAGTATGATCAATTCTCTGCTGCTTATGCTCATTTTGGCCTAATAATTAACATTAAGAAAACACAGGTGCTCCATCAGCCATCACCACACCATCAATATGTGGAAACATCAGTTACAACAAATGGAGAAGTTTTGAATGCTGTGGAAAAGTTCACTTACCTTGGTAGTGTACTTTCCAGGGATGTACCCATTGACAATGAAGTTGATGCACTCATTGCCAGAGCTAGCTCAACATTTGGGAGGCTCCGAAGAAAAGTTTGGGAGAGAAGAGGTATTAGAATGACTACCAAACTGAAGGTCTACAGAGCTGTTGTACTGACCTCATTGTTGTATGTCCATGAAACATGGACAGTCTACCAGCACAACGCCAGGAAACTGAATCACTTCCATTTGAACTGTCTTAGGAAGATTCCAAAGAATACCTAATAGGATGAGGTACCAGACACTGAGGTCTTTGCTCGAACTAAACTGCCAAGCATTCACACTATGCTTCAAAGAGCACAACTCTAACGGGTTGGCCACATTGTTCTAATGCAAAATGCGCACTTACCAAAAAGACTTTTATGGAGAACTCACATGGAGCAGGCGATCACATGGTGGTCAGAAGAAGCAATGCAAGGACACTCTCAAGGTTTCTCTCAAGAACTTTGGATTTGATTGTGTGACATGGGAGACAGTGGCACAGGACCACTCAGCATGGTGTGCCCACATCAGAAAGGGTGCTGTGACCTATGAGCAAAGCAGAATTGAAGCAGCACAAAGAAAACATAGGATTCGCAAATTTGGAGTACCCACCCCAAATGTTCACATGGACTATCTGTGCCCAACCTGTGGTAGAGCATTCTGAGCTCATATTGGTCTGATCAGCCACAGTCAGATACACTGAAACTTCACCTTATCATGGTGATGTCATTTTGGTCCTCTACGAGAACGAAGGACAACAATCAACCAACTAATGGACCAAGACTGTGAAAGGTAAGTATAACAAGACTGAGAGAATATAGACAAGGATGATGTTACTAGAGATTACATTAAGAACAAAGAATAGGTTCAAAAGGAGCGAAGAGGCAGAGGGAGAGAGAGAAGTCAGAAGATTATAATCAAAGGGGAATTTAAGAGTTCAAGATGTTGGAGGTGACACAATTATAGGTGGTGGTGAAGTCTAATGTACGACCATCCCTGAAGATATCGGAGGTCAAGGTAAGACTAATGCCATGGGAACTGAGAAGGTTGATGAAATGGGAGGCCACGGTGTTTGAAAGTACATTAATATGTATATTGAAATATCCAAAGACTGTGCCAGAGGTAGAGGTAGAGTAGAAGACTACAATATGGGTACTTAACTCCTCTAGAAAGGAAGGAGAATGTCCTGGAGGAATGAGGATGAGGATAGCGATAAAGATGAAAATAAAGATGAGTAGAACAAATCTAAAAGGAGGCGATGCTGAAGAGGGATGGTGGCAGAGGGTCTGGAAGTCATAGTAAGGAACAATGAGTAAACCAATTCCTCCTCCTGTCAAGTATGTCAAGGAAAAAAAGAGAAGTATTGATATGTGGTAGTTAGTGTGACCAAGAATATAATCTTTAGAGGGAACCAAATTTCTGTGAGGTCCAAAAGCTAGGACAGTGTGAAATGATGTTTAAAAAATCAGACCAAGTAAAAGTCACATAAATCAAGAGATTTTATTTGTTTAAACAAGAGGAAGTAGACTCAGATCACTCTGAACACTCTTCTCATTCTAAATGGGACAGCCTCAGATTTTTATCAGTTTGGAGGTGGGGGCAGGAATAGATCAAAAACTAGTGGAAAGATGTCAAGGATGTCATAACATTTTGTGGTTCCTATATTTACATTCTCAATGTTTTACATTATAAAAAAATGCTTCATAAGCAACTTAGTGACTTCAGGAGAATGTGCTTGTCATCTCGGTTCCAATTTTCAAGATTGCTCCAAGATGGAATCAGTCTTGTTCTTCTTCAATGAAGAGATGTAGTATAAAGGGGAGTCTGTTAATAATACAGCTGGGCATCCAGTGAGCACAATGGAAGAGGAGGGTAGAAGGAGATAAAAACTTATCTTTATAAGGCATAAAGGGCAGAGGAGTAAGGATGAGAGTTCAGGGAAGGGTGGTAGAGAAAAGGAATTTTCAGCTTCCACAGGGATCAAATCACAAGCATCTGAAGAAGTCAGGAATCTTCCAGCCACCAGATGGACAGAAAAACAACCGATGGAGGTCCCTATCTTCGAAGGTCTTATAATGATTGGGTGGCATACACTTCCCTAGTTTTTTTCTCTAAAAACTGGGGACTTGGTAGTAGAAATTGTGGGGAGTTTAAGCCAGCAAGATGATTGAATACGCAGTAATCAGGTCCTGGGATGAGTTAAATTCATGCCTAATGTCATATCATAAGATGGTGAGACATGCTCAGAAGACATCCAGCTTGCAAGGATTCATAGGCCTCTGAATTTCTGGTGATTTTGAGTCTCCAACAGCATGGATCCAGTACTGATCCTGACTCCTAGATGCCTAGATGCTCTGTTGATTTCTTTAGGGCACTGCTTTCTTCTAGAACTAAGCTGAAAAACCACTTCAAGTTGATATCTGAGAACAACTTTGTATGTAACTAAGAGAGCATTTGCAATTTAACAAACACTTCCAAAACTCTAACCTAAAGAAGAGAATAAAGTGAGAATCACAATGACTGTGAATGTCCAAGAGAAGAAATATTTTTGGTGCTTGTAGGAAAGGGGTCTTTTCTTTGTGATCCTCAAATCCTACCAGCTGCCCATTCAATCTATGAACAGAATTGGCCTCTATGAGGCATATACTGTCAGAGAAGTCCAAGAGGAAGACTGTGTGGAGCCATAGCTAAGGTGAACCCTTCAGTTCTTCATGTGGCAGGAACTGGCAAGAGCCAGGAGCAATCAAACCCTATAAAGGTCAGACAACCACTCAAAATCATTTGCCATTTTCCCTTCCTTCCCTCATGGGAAAGATGACATGGCTTACTCCTCAATAAGGTTAAACCCTTTATCTGTACCCTTGGACCCATCAACTCTTTCCTTGCCCAGGATCTTGTCCCAGCACTCATGCTACCACAAATCCTACTAGTGGGAGTATAGCAAAATCACTTAACCTCTCAGAGCCTTGATTTTCTCATCTGTAAAATGGGTATGAAAATATTTTTGCTACCTCCCTCATAGTTGTTCTCTGTTATACCTCTTAAATTTTATTTATCATTTATGCTTTTTTTCCATCTACCTATAAAGGTCTCTCGATCAAATAAAAACAAAATTTCCCATCCCTTCCATTCCATTCCATTCCATTTTTCCATTTCATGGAAAACTTTTTCAAAATAAGAATTGCCAGTCTCTGTTATCTCTACTTCCCCATTTCTCACCATCTTCATTTGCTTGTAATGGGTCTCTGCCCCATGCACTCTCCTGAAACTTCTCTCTTACGGGTCACTCATCAAAGATCCCTGAAACAGCCAAAGCCAATGGCCTGAACTTCAGGCAGGGCATCTCCTAATCTGGATATTCTGTGGATGCCTGAAATTCACCATATCCAAGACTCAGCTCCTTGCCTTCCAAACCTCATCTCCAAAACTTTGCTGAAAATAAGAGAAGACATTGAGAGTAGAGATAAGGTGGGGTGCTACCTATCTATTGCTGATAATTCAATTTATGGGAGCAGATGGTCTATCAATCAACAAGCACTTACTAATTAAGCACTTATATGTGCCAGAAACTATGCTAAACACCAGGAAGACAAAACAAAACAAAGTAAACAGTATTTGCCTTGAAGGATCTCACATCTTAATGGAGGAGAATGTCATCAAGAGAGACAAATAAGAGTGAGGAAAAAGGAGAGAAAAACGGGTGAGAAAAAAAGGGTCCAGGTCAGAGACTCAGGCATATCTATCTATGCTTAGGAAGATGTGGTTCAATGGCAAGAACATGGACTTTGGGGACAGAGCACCTAGATCCAAATCCCACCCCTGGTTTATGACTTTGGAGTTACTATTGACCATTCCTGGAACTCAGTTTCCTCATCTGTAAGATGAAGAAATTGAACTGTGTGGCCTCAGAGGTCCATCCCTTTCCCCACCACCAATCTATCATCATACAAAAGAAAGTCCCAGAAAAAAAGGAGAGTCAATAGTATGAATGGCTATTAAAAAGGCAATAAAAATTAATGGAAATTGACTTCCCCTTCAAAAAAAAAGACATTATATTTGGTGATTTGAAGGACATGGATGGAGAGTAATTTCAGAAGAATGACTGGAGCAGAGGAAGATGAGAAAGTGGAGACATCAGAAATAGACAACACTTGCAGAAGTTTGACTGTAAAAAAAGGAAAAAAATGGGATGGTAGCTGGATGGGGTAGAAGGATAAGACTGGCCTTTTTTTTTCTTAAAGATTGGAAAACCTGGGCACATTTGTTAGTAATGGAGGGGGGGAATGGTGAAGATGCTTAACAGAGAAGGAATGACTGCTGAGGTAGGATCCTGGATAAGTCGGGAGTCAATGGGATCAAGGACACAGACAGAGGGTTTATTTAGCCTTACAGAAAAGTAGGCTATATCTTCTTCACAGGAGAGAATAAAGATGCTGCTACATGGTTTTTTGACCTTTACAGGGTCTGATAGCTCCTAGTTTTTGCCAGCTCCTGCCAG
Source organism: Notamacropus eugenii (assembly GCF_028372415.1). Classification (NCBI taxonomy): domain Eukaryota; kingdom Metazoa; phylum Chordata; class Mammalia; order Diprotodontia; family Macropodidae; genus Notamacropus; species Notamacropus eugenii. The sequence goes on along the minus strand of NC_092874.1, from coordinate 45,430,119 downwards.
ATGGAAAAGATAAGAGTCCACCCTAACTGTGTCTCCATGTGTCCTAGACTTATGTAACTTTCTACACCCCACAAAAGCTGGAGTTATTTGTGGATTGAGTAGGCAGCTGGTGGGATTGGAAGGTCACAGAGAAAAGATCGCTTTTCCCTTTCCCACATATTCTGAAAATATCTCCCATCCTAGCCCTGCCCAGGAACTGAAATTCTCACATTACTCTCTCCTTCGGGAACAAAGTTTTAGAGGTATTTGTTCATATGCAAATGTTCTCTTGGAGGAGTAACAAACCCAAAGGTTAGAAGCTCTTAACTTGAAGTGGTTTTTCAGATTAGCCATGGTGGAGAACAAGACCCTGAAGGAATCTTGAGGGAAGCTTGGAAAGTCAGAGGCTCTAAAAGGCTCATGTAACTTTGTACTCACAACCAATAGAGGCCAGGACTCTCATATAGACTAGATAGACAAGATAACTTCCCAGTGTGCTGCCATCTTGGAATGAAGTTCCACAGTTGCCAGCAAGTTTGAGTTCCACCTAGTCGTGGGCCCCCAATTATGAGATATTTACTGTCCCAGATGACTGTTCTGTAAGCCCCAAGACTTCTAAATCCCAGCTTTCCAGAGGTTTGAGTCAGCAACCATGGATGATGCCACTCAGCACAGGCATGAAGGCTGTTTGTGTTGCTGTTCAGTCATGTCTGATTCTTTGTGACCCCACTCATCAGACATCAAAGGGGGTTTGTGATAGAAAAATATTAAGCATTTATACTAGAAAGTCTCTAAGATCTCTTTTAGCTCTAGCATTTTTGTTTGTTTCTCTGGTTAACTGGAAGGTGAAATGGCTGGCTACTGCTAGTGATATCCAGTTAAACAGGGAAACAAAAAATGCTTAGAGACTTTCTAGTACAGATGCTTAGCATTTATATATCACAAACCCCCTTGGCAGTTTGATGAAGCTTATGATAATGTTTTCTCAGAATAATGTTTTTAAATGCTTAAAATAAAATCCATAGATTATAAAGGAAACCAAATATCTTGAAATGCAGTTGCAACTCAAATTAGCAATTGAACTCATAGGAATCACAGGACTTAGAGTTGGAAAGGCCCTTAAAAATTGTCAAGGAAATGACTTCATTTTTTTAAATGATCTCTATTTTTAACTCAATTACTTGTAAAAGCAATTTAATATCTTTTTAAAGTTTATCCCTTCCTCCCCTCTTCTCTCCCTGGTACAGCAAGTAGTCTGACAGAGGTTTATATATATGCAATCATGTAAAATATATTCTCATATGAGTCATTTGGAGGAGGGGAGAGAGAGAGAGAGAGAGAGAGAGAGAGAGAGAGAGAGAGAGAGAGAGAGAGAGAGAGAGAGGAAGGAGGAAGGAAGGAAGGAAGGAAGGAAGGAAGGAAGGAAGGAAGGAAGGAAGGAAGGAAGGAAGGAAGGAAGGAAAGAAGGAAGGAAAGAAGGAAAGAAAGAAGGAAAGAAGGAAAGGAAGAAGGAAAGAAGGAAAGGAAGAAAGAAGGAAAGGAAGAAAGGAAGGAAGGAAAGAAGACAGAAAGAAGGAAAGAAAGAAAAGAAGGAAGGAAAAGAGAAAAAGAAGAGAGAGAGAAAGCAGGAAAGAAGAGAGAAAAGAAGGAAGGGAGAAAGAAGGAAGTAAGGAAAGAAGAAAGAAAAAGAAAGGAAGGAAGAAAAGAAGGGAAAACTAGGATGCTATAGTCTGTATTTCAATACCATCAGTTTTTTCTCCAGAGTCAGATAGCATGTTTCATCATGAGCCCTTTGGGATTGTCTTAGATCATTATACTGTTGAAAAATATCTGCCATTCACAGTTCTTCATCATACAATACTGTTGCTACTGTGTAAAATGTTCTCCTGGTTCTTCTTACTTCACTCCAAATCAGTTCACATAATCTTTCCAGTCAGCTGGGTGGTGCAGTGGATAGAGCACTAGTGCAGAAGTCAGGAGGACCTGAGTTCAAAATCTCACCTCAGACACATGACACTCACTGTGTGACCTTGGGCAAGTCACTTAACCCCAATTGCCTCATCCTGGCTCATCTCCAGTCATCCTGATGAATATCTGGTCACTGGATTTAGATGGCTCTAGAGGAGAAGTGAGGCTGGTGACCTGCACAACCCTCCCTCACTCAAAACAAAGTCAAGTGCAAGTCATATCATCATTTCTCTGATGGCATGGTCTTCTTCAGCAACAAAGGACAAACACACACACATAATCTTTCCAGTTTTTTTCTGAAATCATCCTGCTCCTCATTTGTAACATCACCATAGTATTCCATTACAATCACATACCATAACTTGTTTAACCATTTCCCAATTGATGAGCCTCCTCTCAGTTTCCAGTTCTTCACCATCACGAAAAAGAGCTGCTATAAATATTTTTCTTCAAATAGGTCCATTTTCCTTCTTTAAAAAACAATCTCTTTGGGATGCAGACTGAGTAGTGTAAACCACCTCGTTTTACAAGTGAGGATACTGAGTGTCACATAAGTAAAATGATTTCTCCAACGTCGTGTGGGCAAAACTAGTAACAGACTGACTGGAATTTAAACTCATGAGTCATAGTATTATAGATTTTGAACCAGAGGCAGTGTCAGAGATCATTTAGTCCAACCACTATAGAAGAGGTAACTGAGGCCCGGAGAGAAAAATCCTTTGTCCTTCTTAGCTTTTCACAGATAGGGCTCCTTCTGTCTTTTTTTCTCCACAAATTCCATGTTGCTTTAAGTGACCAAATGACATACAAGATTTTAAGCCTTCATACAAGGTATTCTTAGGCTCTCTAGATAAGCTTCTTCCTACTTCTCCAGAAGATATTCTACCATGGCACCTACACCAGATCTTCCTCAGGACATGCAATCTCTCTGGATCAGCTCCATCCTGCAAGTGTGCAAACGACTAATTGTATTTCTTCCTCTTGTTTCAGAACCAGTTAGGGACGTGGGTAGCAGAGAGGTCCAGCTGAGCAGCCAGAGCTACTACATCATCGGATGTGGGGTTTCTATCCACTTTGAATTGATCCATCATAGCTTGCCATTGGTAAGGAGTAAAGTTCATCCACTCTCTCCTCTTAGTCTTGCAAGGACCAACAGCATCCCATCTGTCTTCCAGTACTTCATCAACCACAAGAAGGGAAGCAGGCAACAAGGCTGGCTCACCAATATCAAAAGTCAGTATCTCTATGATTGCCAATTGGGGCAGGAAGGTCATATCTTCTGGGTCCTTCTGCTGGACCTGCATCCCTCCCAAGCATTCTGAGAGTTCATCCAGCAGTGAAACCCTTCAGAAGGTAAAGGACAACTGGCATCCACTTCAAGGTGCATTGCAGAAGTCTCAATCAACATTTCTTTGGGTCCAGTGACATTCCCCTTCCCTTCCAAGATGGAACATTGAGAACTAGCACACATCTGAACCAATTCTTCCACATCAGCGCCTAGAAAGGAGTTGTTGAGAGACAGGATTATGTCTCTGGGCTCCATGCTGATGGAAACAATGGGGAAAAGGTGAAGCAAACTTGGGGAAAAGAAAGTTAAAAGCCTTTGCTTCAGTACAACAAGGCAGCTTGAAGCATTGGGTGGCTCTGCCTTGATTCAAACTTCTTTTATAGAAAGGAGTTAAGCCACTTGCATATAAGGGCAAAGGTATTTTGATTGGAGCACTTAGTGATAAATACTTAAATGGTACTTAGCAGGAGGTGGAAATTAGTGTCACTTTCACTGAAAACTTATTTTTATGTTAAAGGGAAGTAGGACCTCATCTTGTATCAGTTCTCAGTATTGAAGCTCTGACAGAAATTTTTGAGATTTTACATGTTGTCATTAGCAGCTATAAAACCCAGATTGGTCAAAATATGTCCTGAAACTAAACCAGAATATAGTCTTAAAGGTGCTCCGATACTGGGATATTATGGTAGGTCAGTCTAAATCCAAGAACTGCCACTTTAAGTCTCAGTGAAAAGATTTTGCTGTTCAGTCCTGTTTGAAAGTCTGACAAAAATTGCACACATAAAATTCCATAGTGCCTACATTCTTCACTTACCCTGTGAGATTGAGATGTACCTACTTGAGAAGCCCAGGTTAATTGAGTATGAGGAAAGGATCTAAACGCTGACATCAAGAAATGCTGTTTTTTCAGAAACTGGTATCTTGTGGTGGTTTCACTTTCTGTCTTCCCCCTTCCCTTTTCTCTTTTGATCAGTGTTATTCTACCTAACTGGAATAAATTTTTAACTGCTCTTACTCATAGAAAAAATAAACTTTGAACTCCATCTTAATTATAAATTCAAGTACCCAAAGCTTCCTGGGCTCTAGTAACCATCTGCCCTGTGGGTTCAATTCATTCACTAAGCATTCTTCCCTCTAGAGTAACAGAAACCGTAGAGGGTAAAGGTAGACCATGACAGCCAGCTTGGACACCCTTCTTCCCCATCCTTCCTCTCAATTATCTTTCCAGCATGCCTTTATACTCTCAATAGAATATAAGCTCCTTAAGGGCAGAGACACTGAGCTGGAGCTAGTTTATCTACAGCTCATACTGGCATAGCTACAGGAACCTTCTGAGATACAGATTTCTTTAAGACTACCCATGTCTTTACTGTAATCTCTTTAATGGAGTCTTCATCAGGTCTTTGTCAATGTGCATCATGGGCATTCATAACTCCTTTGGGAACCAGGTTACTGACCTTTTCTTTTGATTGTCGCTGTCCAGCAATTACATCATATTTAATTTTTCCTTTTGCAGGTTGCTTTTTTTGACCAAATGACATACAAGATATATGATATATGACTGTAACTGAGTACTATTGTGCTATAAGAAATGTTGAGCAAGATGATTTTAGAGAAACCTAGAAAAAGTTACACAAACTGATGCAAAGTGAAGTGATAAGAACCAGGAGAATGTTGTACACAGTAACAGCAGTATTGTAAGATAAAGAATTGTAAATGACTTAGCTCTTCTCAGCAATACAATGATCCAAGACAATTCTAATGGACATGCAATACAAAATGCTATCCATATCCAGAGAAAGAACTGATGGAGTCTGAATTCAGATCAAAGCTTATTATTTTTCACTTCTTGTGAGGTTATTTTTGTCATTGTTGTTGTCATTCTGTTTCTTCTTTACCAACATGACTAGTAGGGAAATGCATTTTTGCATGATTGCATTTTTATAAGTTATATCAAATTGTTTATCATTTTAGGGAGGGGGTATAAAAGGGATGGAGAAAGGGAATTTGGAGATTAAAAAGTTTTTAGATGAATGTTAAAATTGTTTTTACATTTGATTGGAAAAAATATCAAAATGCTTTGAGTTGATTTATGTAAGTGACATAACACACCTTAATTGTTAAATGAGCAACCCAGGATTTTTGCAAACTGGTAACTAAAGCTAGAAGAAAAGGATGTGGGAAAAGGATATACATTTATTTCTCATGATAGGCAACTGGAGGTTTACAAGCTCCAAATTAGGAGATGGGAACATTAGGTTGCCAAGTAAATGGTCAGGAGATCTGGTCCAGCTCTTTGGGTAGTTAAAGGTGGATTTGAAAAGTTACAGGGAACTAGGATCATCATCATGTGTCAGTTCTTGATCTTGAAGCTCTGACAGAAATTTTTAAGATTCTGCACATTGTCATTTGTAGCTATAAAACCTAGATGTGATTTGATCAAAATATGTCCAAAGCTAAATCAGAATGTGGTCTTAAAGGTGCTTCCCGGTTAGGATAATTATGGTACATTAGAGCCTAAACTGAGGAACTGCCACTTTAAGTCTCTATAACCTGAAGGATTTTGCTGTTGTTGTTCAGTTCCGTCCAGCTCTTATGACGTCATTTGGGGTTTTCCTGGTAAAGATACTGGAGTAGTCTGCCATTTCCTTCTCCAGCTCATTTTAAGGAAACTGAAGCAAATAGGGTTAAAAGACTTGCCCAGGGTCACACAGATAATGTTTGAGGCAAAATCTGACATCAGGTTTTCCTAACTCCAGGCTCAACATTCTATCCACTTTGTCAACTAGCTACCACAACTGAAAGATAACAAGTCTTATAATATGAAGTGCTTGAAATAAATGGGCCTAGTAAAGAATAATGCTAAATAATTAAAATTATTACTTGGGTAATCTGTATGGTATCATTTGGGAATATAGATCCAGGTATAATTGACTTCATTTTGGTCTCATTGTAAGTGAGACAGTTATGATCAATCAGATTTTACTATTTGGCATTAAGACAAAGTGTTGGGAAAATGCCATGGATCAAGAAATTTGTCTGCTGTGTGGTCCTAAGTCAAGTTACCTCAGTTTATCGATTTGTTAACTATATGAAAATGGTGTCTAAAATAAACGTGATGATTCATTTTATTAGAAATTTGAATTAGAAAAGTGAGGTCTTCTTTGTTCTCTTGAGTTATCAATATAATTGTTAAAAGACTGATGTAAATATTTTTAAACTTTAAGAGGACCCCTTAAAATGTCCTCATCTTTGAAGGACAAAATATTTAGATCTTAATGATTTGAAGTTGTTAGGTTTGAGAAATAGAGCTGAGAGGTGGATCTGGCAGCAGACTGACATCTAAGCAGAGTGTCTATGCTCAGTTAAAGTACAGTGATTTTAGTTGAGAAAGACATTTCAAAAGGAAAAGATTTAATTCAATTCATATCCTTACACATTGTCACATCGTTCTAAGAATTTTCTGAAGCTTTGACTTCTCAGTCTCTCACAAATGAAATTAGATAAACTTCTAGCAGAGCTCATCCATCTTTCAGCTTTTGTTCATAAAAGTGCTTACCTATAGCCCTTGCCTAAATTATACATCAAGTGCTAGGTAAATGTGGGCTAGATTCAGAGATAGAAAAGCTAGCTTCACTCCTAACTAGAATGAGAGTTTATAAATCAGCTTACATTATGAATCAGCTTATGTTAAAGAAGCTCCACTTAAATTTGTTCAGTTGTATGTTTTTATGATTTTTAAAAATATATTTATTTAGCACTTTATTTTTCCAATTTACATGTTAAAATAATTTTAACATTTATTTTTAAAATTTTGAGTTCCAAATTTTCTCCTCTTTTCCCACCCCCATCATTGTGAGGACAAACAATTTGACATAGGTTATACATGTGAGCTCATGCAAAACACATTCCCATATTAGTCATGTTGTAAAAGAAAACCCCCCCCAAAAAAACCCACGAAAAATAAAGTGCTTTTTTTTTTAAGTTTGTTTTGATCTGTATTCAGACTCCATCAGTTCTTTCTCTGGGGATGGATAGCATTTTTCATCACAAGTCCTTCAGAGTTGGCTTGGATCATTGTATTTCTGAGAACAGCTAAGTCATTCACAATTGATCGCCTTACAACATTGTGGTACTACGTACAATGTTCCTCTCACTTCACTTTGCATCAGTTCATGTCTTTCCAGATTTTTCTGAGAGCATCTTGCTCTTCATTTCTTTAGTACAACAGTATTCCATCACAATCACATACCACAGCTTGTTCAGCCATTCCTCCATTGATGGGTATCCCCTCAATTTTCAATTTTTTGCCATCAGAAAAGAGCTGCCATAAATATTTTTGTTTTTATCTCTTTTGGGGATACAGACTTAGTATTGGTATTATTAGTTCAAAGGGCATACATAGTTTTGTAGCCCTTTGGGCACAGTTCCGAATTACTCTACATAATCAATTAATCAGTTCTCAACTCCAACAGTAAATGTGTCTCAGTTTTCCCATATCCGCTCCAAAATTTGTCATTTTCCTTTTCTGTCCTAGTAGCCAATCCAATAGGTATGTGGTAGTACCTCAGAATTATTTTAATTTGCATTTTTCCAACCCATAGCAATTTAGGACATTTTTTCATATGCCTATAGATAGCTTTGGTTACTTCATCTGAAAACTGACTGTTCATATCTTTTGACCAATTGGGGAATGGCTTTTATTTTTATAAATTTCACTCAGTTCTCTATAAAATTTGAGAAAGTTTATCAGAAAAACTTACTTCAAAATTTTTTTTCACAGTTATGATTGCTAACCATTTTTTTCTCTATCCTATTCATCCCCCTAGCCCTGTTTATTTTATTCTATCTCTTTTCATCCTGTCCCTCCTCAAAAATGCTACTGTCTCCCCCAATCCACCCTCCTTTCTATCAATCCCATCCTCCCCTTCTATCATGCCTTTTCCCTACTACTTTTCTTTAGGGTAAAATAGATTTTTATACCCAATTGAGTGTGTAAATTATTCCCTCTTTGAACTAATTCTGATGAGCATAAGGTTCACTCACTCTCCCTCACCTCCCCCCTCTTTCCCTCTACTGTAAAACTCTTTCTTGCCTCTTTTATGTGAGATAATTTTCCCCATTCTACCTCTCCCTTTCTGTCAGTGTATTCCTCTGTCTCCCTCCCACTTAATTTTATTTTTTTAGATATCATCCCATCACATTCAACTCACACCTGTGCCATCTGTCTATATATACTCCTCCTAAATGTCCTAATAAGAAAGTTCTTATGAGTTATAAGTATCATCTTCACATGTAAGAATGTAAACAGTTTTACATTATTAAGTCCCTTATGATTTCCCTTTCCTCATTGCCTTTTTACGCTTCTCTTGAGTCTTGTATTTGAAAGTCAAATTTTCATCAGGAATGCTTGAAAGTCCTCTGTTTCATTGAATGTCCATCCTCCCCCCACCTCCCAGGGATTATACTCAGTTTTGCTGGGTAGGTGATTGTTTTTATGCCTCTTTTACCATGTGGTCTATTCTGTTTTTAAAGGTGTTGTTTTCTTCAATATTTTTTGTGCCTTCTTAAGCAACCTGTTGCCTCTTTTTTCATGATTTTCTTGTGCCACTCTCATTTCTCTTCCTAATTATTTCTCTCCCTCCCTTACTTGATTTTTTTAAAAATTGAGCTCTTCCATGGCCTGAGAACAATTCATTTTTCTTTGGATATAAATTTGGATGTAAAATACATCGAAAATTCTTTGAATGTAAAAGTTTGATGAAGTAATCAAAAGGGTTGAAAACTCTTAGCCCACCTCATCATTAAAGGTATACCAATCTGGATTGGTTTTCACTGTCAGAAGGAAAACACAGGGTTAAGGTGAACCAGAGACTCCCTTTTCAGTTTATTAATTATTCATTAGCCTAATTAATAAATTGATGTCTTATACCCAGAACCTTGTCTCTTGGAATTTTATACATGACAGAAAAAAAGATTAGACTTGCTCTGTTTAGCCTCAGAAGGCAGAACTAGGAATGGTGAATGGAAATAACAGAGTCAAAATAAAGATTTGATGGCCATGAAAAATTTTGTAATAATTAGAAGTATTCAGAAAGGGAACGGGTTGCCTCCAGATGGAGTGAAGCAAAGGCTTTATAGCCACCTGTTGAGTAGACTATAGAAGGAATCTTTATTCAGGGATTTCTGGGATGAGATGGCCTCAGGTCCCTTCCACCTCTCAAATTCTTCAGTTGCAGACAAATATGGCAGCCACCACTGAGAATCCAGGAAACTTTAACCTCTCAGTGTCCCAGTTTCTTCATTGCTAAAATGGGTCCAAAATACCACTACTCATATCTCCATCTACTTCACAGGGTTGTCATAAGGATATTTTTTAAAGTATAAAGCATCATAAAAATATATATTATTCATATTTATTACTATTGTGATTTATTTTTGAGTGAAGAGAACAGTTTCTTTGTCATAGTTCTTCCAAGTTCCCTAGCATCAGGAATAGAAATTTCTGTTTGTTATATGTCTGATGCAAGGATGATCGGAAATATATCAGATATCCTGCCCTGGGAGTCAGAGCCTCCTCAGTTCCTCGACTTCAAAGGAAACAGAAATGCATCAGAATTCCCTGGCGGTGATCCTGCCCAAGGTCCTTTCCCCCCTCGAAGCTTCCATGAATCCATGAAACAAGGATTTAATATGAGACAGCCAAGTGAGAGGCAGTAAATGACTTTAGCAGAGATTCGCTACTGCCATGCCATACATGGAAACAGCAATGGATGAGGACCCCACTAAAACAGAAGCACTCTGACATTCCTGAAGCAAGAAGTTACTGCTCTTACCTGCTCTGTGTAAGGAAAGAGGGAGCCCCTGCTGCTCTAGGAATATTCTGGAGGGAAGGAGCAGTGGGAATATGACTGCTTTGTTCTGAGAAACTTTCCACATACAAGATTGATATGAATAAAACAATTTCAGCATCAGTTTTCAGAAGTGAAAATAAAATAGTATTCATGAATTTATAGCCAAATGGCACTGGGTAGAGTACTGGACTTGAAGTCAGAAAGACCAGAGTTCAAACCCTGCTTCTTAGCTGTGTGACCCTGGGCAAGTAATTGAATTTCTCTGAGCCTCAGTTTCCTCATTTGTAAAATAAGGGCAGTACCTACCTCCTACAGCTACTGTGAGAGTCAAATGACGTAGATAAGTAAAGTGATTTACAAACCTTAAAATCCTAGTTATTATTAATAGAAATTACATTTAGTAACAATAGTATCCATTTCAATAATTAGATATTAAATACCTGCTAGGCCCTGGAGTCAGGAAGCCAAAATAAAAACAGTCATCAATTTCAAAGAACTTACATCCCATGGGGAGTTACCCCATACTTCCAGAGAGACAGTATAGTATAATGGACAGGGTATTAGCTCTGGGGTCAGAGGACCTGAATTCAAATTCTGCCTCAGATTTTAGCAACTGTGTGACCAAGGGCAAGTCAGTTAAAACTCCCTTGGCCACAGTTTGCTCATCTATAAAATAAAGGGGAAGGGGTTTGCAGTAAATGACTTCTGAGGTCCCTGTTGGCAAAAGGAAGAGGAGGCCACTGAAGGAAAGACTTCCTATAGGAGGTGATATCTAAGATGAGCTTTGGAGAAAGCTCAGAGATTCTAAGAGCAGAGGGGGTCAAAGTGTGCAGTCCAGGCATGGAGGACAATGTTGTTTAAAGCAGGGAGGCAGATCCTCTTTTCAATGAAACTAAAGATGATCAGTTTCTAGGGGAAAATGTCTTGATGCAAGGGACTGGCTGGACAAGTGGCTTCTTACAAAGGGATATTTTTAAAATCTGGATACTCTCATGACAATTCACAAAATGACTCATTGCTGTTTGTAAATTATACAATGAAACGAATGTTGAGGGAGAGGGGGAGAGGGAGAGGAAGAAAGAGAGGAGGGAAAGAGGGGGCAGGAAGAAGAGAAGAAAGTAAAGGAGAAAGAGGGGAAGGGAGGGAGGGAAAGAGGGAGGAAGAAAGGAAAAGAGGGTGAGAGAGAGAACTTGCCTCTTTCTCTTTCTAGTTCCCCCTCCTCCTGAAAAATGCCTAAGCAGTATTTACAACTACTCTTCCTTGCATCCCAAAGCTCTTGGAAATAAGATGAGATATGGGAAGGCACTTTGAAAACAGTTCAGTGCTGTCCAAATATAAGTCATTATTAATCCTAGTGCTCAAGTAATAGATATTTTGAAGCAACGAGCCACAGCTGGCGAATGACATGGATCTATGACAGCAAAAAGATCAGTTTGGCATATAAGAGACCAGGCAAAGGGATATTCATTCGGAGGCAATGTAGCAGGCAAGAAACCCTGCAGGAAAATGAGGTGATGCCTTCAAGCAGGAAGAGCACAGGATCTGGAGTTAGAAGACATGGGTTTGAATCTAAACCCTTCCACTTTTTCACTACGTGGTGTAACAGTAAGCACCCCAACATACACAGGGGGGTCTGCTATCACAGGTTCTTAGATCTGCATTCATAAAAGGAAAGGCAGCTTCTGAGAAGTTAACAATCACTTTAATCAAGCACATGTATCGTTCCTTTAACGAAGCACATATATCATTCACCTAGTTCAGGGGAGTCAGCACCCTGAACTTCAAAGAAAATACAGGGAAATAAAGATCAACAGACATGGCTTCCTCTGCCTGACCATAATCAATATATATACATATATATATGTATATATACATATATATATGTATGTATATATATATATAGTCTGCTGATTTGTGATATATATGTATATATGTATACATATATGTACATATGTATGTATACATATATATATACATATATCACAAATCCAAAGACAAGTCCAACTGTCTGATTATAGTCACTAGAGAGGGAAGCACCAACATCTGGGTTTTCAGAGCTGGGGGGCTCCTCAATGGCTTCCCAGAGTGCTCATCTGACCACACAAGCACTTCCAGTCAGTAAGCTCCAAAATAAAATCACACCTCAAAGTCCTTATACACTTTTTAGAGTCAGAGAGCATCACATCCCTTGAGAACCAGCGCCTCATTAACAGAAGTCGTGGACCTTCCTACAAATCTTCCCAAGCCCGACAATGGGTAGAAAAGATCCTTCTTAATCACATTATTCAGAGGCACGTTTAATAAAACAAGAACAGCAGAAGATCTTACTTTGCTTGCCCTTATACCTGGCCTTTAGTAAATGAGCCACTTGACTTTGCTAGTCTTTGGTCTTCTCATCTATAAAATGAAATGGCTGGACTAGAGATGATGTCTAAAGTGCCTTCCAGCTCTGAATTCTATAAGGTAAAGATGCAAACATCAGCTATGGTGACAAATGGATGGTTAAGAAGGAGCTACTGGCCATTCACCTGCTTCTTTTACATAGCAATGCATTAGCAGAATCAATTTTGGTTTTTTTTTTATGTTTATTTGTTTATTTTTAATTTTCAACATTCATTTCCACAAAATTTTGGGTTCCAAATTTTCTCCCCATTCCTCCCCTCCCCTCACTCCAAAATGCCGAGCATTCTGACTACCCCTTGCCCAAATCTACCCTCTCTTCTAACACCCCTCCCTTCCCTTATCCCCATCTTCTCTCTTGTCTTGTAGGGCAAGATAAATTTCTATACCCCATTACCTCTATTTCTTATTACCCAGTTGTATGCAAAAGCAATTCTGAGCATTTGTTCCTAAATGGGTTCCAACTTCTCCTTCTTCCTCCCTCCCCACCCATCCCCACTGAGAAGGCCAGCAATTCAATATAGGCTACATATGTGTGTAGTTTTGCAAATGACTTCCATAATAGTCATGTTGTGTAAGGTTAACTATATTTTCTTCCATTCTATCCTGCCCCCATTTCTTCTATTCCCTCTTTTGACCTTGTCCTTCTCTAAGAATGTTTACTTCTAATTGGACTCTCCTCCCATTTGCCCTCCCTTCCATCATCCTCCCCACTCTGCTTATCCCCTTCTCCCCTACTTTTCCGTAGTGGAAGTTAGATTTTCATACCAAACTGAGTGTGCATGTTCTTCTTTCCTTGAGACAAATGTGATGAAAGTAAGCTTCACTTTGTCCCTCAAACCTCCCTCTCCATTGAAAAAGCTTTTTCTTTTATGAGAGATAATTTGGTCCATTCCATTTCTCCCTTTCTCCTGCCAATATATTCCTCTCTTACCTCTTAATTTTTTTTTGATATGATCCCTTCTTATTCAATTACCCTGTGGTCTCTGTCTATGTGCGTGCATGTGTGTGTGTGTGTGTGTGTGTGCCTGTGTGTGTGTCTGTGTGTGTGTGTTTGTGTATAATCCCTCCAACTATCCAAATACTGAGAAAAGTCTCAAGGGTTACAAATATTATCTTTCCATGTAGGAATGTCAACAGTTCAACTTTAGAAAGTCCTTTATGATTTGTCTTTCCTGTTTACCTTTTCATGCTTCTCTTGATTCTTGTGTTTGAAAGTCAAATTTTCTATTCAGTTCTGGTCTTTTCATCAAGAATGCATGAAAGTCCTCTATATCATTGAATGACCATTTTCCCCCTGAAGTATTATACTCAGTTTTGCTGGGTAGGTGATTCTTGGTTTTAATCCCAGTTCCTTTGACTTCTGGAATATCCTATTCCAAGCCCTTCAATCCCTTAATGTAGAAGCTGCTAGATCTTGTGTTATCCTGATTGTATTTCTACAATACTTGAATTGTTTCTTTCTAGCTGCTTGCAATATTTTCTCCTGGACCTGAGAACTCTGGAATTTGGCTACAATATTGCTAAGAGTTTCTCTTTTGGGATCTCTTTCAGGGAGTGATTGGTGGATTCTTTCAATATTTATTTTGCCCTCTGGCTCTGGAATATCAGGGCAGTTTTCCTTGATAATTTCATGAAAGATGATGTCTAGGCTCTCCTTTTGATCATGGCTTTCAGGTAGTCCCATAATTTTTAAATTGTCTCTCCTGGATCTATTTTCCAGGTCAGTTGTTTTTCCAATGAGATATTTCACATTGTCTTCTATTTTCTCATTCTTTTGGTTTTGTTTTATAATTTCTTGGTTTCCCATAAAGTCATTAGCCTTGATCTGCTCCATTCCCATTTTTAAAGAACTATTTTCTTCAGTAAACTTTTGAACCTCCTTTTCCATTTGGCTAATTCTGTTTTTTAAAGCATTCTTCTCCTCATTGGCTTTCTGAACCTCTTTTGCCAATTGAGTTAGCCTATATTTAAAGGTGTTATTTTCTTCAGCTTTTTTTAGGTTTCCTTTAGCAAGCTGTTGACTCACTTTTCATGATTTTCTTGCATCACTCTCATTTCTCTTCCCAATTTTTCCTCCACCTCTCTTAGTTGATTTTCAAAATCTTTTTTGAGCTCTTCCATGGCCAGAGACCATTGTATATTTATTTTGGAGGCCTCTTATGGTAAGCATTGTTCTTCCTCATCTGAAAGGGTGGAAGGAAGTACCTGTTCACCAAGAAAGTAACCTTTCATAGTCTTTTTTTTTTTCCTCTTTTTTGGGCATTTTTCCTGCCAGTTACTTGACTTTTGAGTTCTTTGTCAAGAGGAGGGTATACTCCGGGGACCTGTAAGTTCTCAGTTCCTCCAAGGTGGCACAGGCAAGGGAGAGGAGTTTACTTCCTGGTTGGGCTCCCAGCTGAGATTCAGATCAGCTGCTCAATTTCCTCAGAGGCTTTAGGCTGAGAGCTCCGCAAAGGGATGCTGCCACCACAGCAGCCACCACTGCTGCCACCTGAGGCCAGGGCCGGGGCGGGGGTGGCCCTGCTCCCCTCCCGCTCTTAAAAAAAACCCTCTCACTGACCTCTGAAGCTCTATTTGGGGCCTGTGAGTTGAGAGATCTGGGAACCTCCAATGCTGCTGTTGGGGAGCTCGCCCTCAGGGCCCATTCTGATCTGCTCTCCCAGGTGTCGTGGGCAAGGCTGGGCTGTGCTCTGCCCTGTGTCCAGTGCCATTGACCTTTCCTGTAGGCCCTCCAGGCTACTCTGGGCTGGAAATCTCTTTCACTTTGTCGTTCTGTGGCTTCTACTACTCCAGAATTTGCTGAGGTATTTACAGGTATTTTATGGTCTGTGGGGGAAGACCTAGTGTATGTACATCTTTCTACTCCACAGTCTTGGCTCCCCCTCCCAAATCAACTTTGAACCCAAAGGAAAATGATAACCCAACCCTGGTATAGACATGCCAATGACTATTACTGGAAGTAAGTGTGGGCAAGGGTCAAAGC
The DNA here is from genome assembly GCF_028372415.1 of Notamacropus eugenii. NCBI lineage: Eukaryota > Metazoa > Chordata > Mammalia > Diprotodontia > Macropodidae > Notamacropus > Notamacropus eugenii. Next base: position 45,414,644 of record NC_092874.1, on the reverse strand, counting down.
CATCAGTCACTCAGTTAACAAACATTTATTAGGTGCCTACTGTGTGCCAAGCACCAGGCTAAGTGCTAGGAATACAAAGAAAGGCAAAAGACAATCTTTAATCTCAAAGAACTCACTGATGAGGAGACAAAATGTAAATAATTTTAGTAAACAGTAATAGTAAAAAGATTCAGGAAGGATAAATTGCAACAGAAGAAAGACACCAACCTTCAGAGAGATCAGAAAAGGCTTCTTGTAGGTGAGATTTTAAAAGGTGGGGATTGAATTAAGTCAAGGAGGCCAAAAAATGCAGATGAGGAAGGAGAGATTTGTGAACATGCGGGACAGCCAGGAAGAATCGCCAGTGGACTAAGAACTGGGAAAAAATTGTAGAATGTACAGGGCAGGAATGGGTTTGTTTTTGTAACTGTATCCTCAGTGCCTAGCAGTGTTTGTCACCTCCTAAATACTTAATAAATGATGATAGGTGGATTATTTCTCCATTATTGATTTTTCATACAATAATAATGATATAGAGATAAGGATTAGACCTGAGATTGCAATGATACAGGGAACTCCCATGTGAGGAAACTCTCTCCACCAATATAAGTCAGCACCTACTCTGAAACTCATAATCTGCAAGAGCTGCTTGAGAGGTAAGCAAATAAACATTGAGCGGTTTAGTGACTTGCCTAGGGTCACACAACCTGTATGTGTCACAGAAAGGAATTAAATCGAGGTCTTCTTGGTCAGCCCTCCATCTGCTTTACCATGCTGCCTTAAGTAATTGTTTCAAATAAGAATGCTTCTCAGTGAAAAAGGCACCAATTGGTCAAGGGAGCCTCTCTCAAGGGACCTGTTTGACCCAGCATGGATTAAAAGCAACCAAGAGGGAGCTACAACAATTCATCCAACAGCTATAATACATTTAAATTGAATTTGGTCACAGAAACTTCTTAAGTTGGAGCCCACACGCCCCAGGGACCAAGGTAGCATAGGGCAACATGGACCCCAAGTGTTGGGGAGAATGTTTGTACTTCTGTTCTTACTATATCTTTCCAGTCAATAGACCTTTGTAAAGACTACTTAAATAAAACCAAAGTGATAGTAACTGGAGGTTGGTTTTGAGGAAAACACACTAGAAAAAAAGCTTGAACTGACAGAATTAGAGAATCAATCTCAACCCCTCCAAAGTACTCCTGGAATCCTGAGAGAGGGTAAAACTTTGATGGGCAACATAAATTCATCAGATGGAATTTGGAGTAAGGATTCCCAGATAGTACAGTCATTAAATGTTACGTGGATCTACTGGTTTATTCTTTTTCCAGATGGTTCTTATCTATTATACCATGCAACTCTTGCAAAACTTGGTGAGATTAAGGGGAAAATATTACTAGTCCCACTTACAGATGCAGAAACTGAGGCACAGCAAGTTTAAGTGATTTGTCTGACCCAGCAAGCGAGTGTCATCGTCAGCACTAGCCCCCAGCTCTGCCAATTCCTAGGTCGATGCTCTTACGGGCTTTACCTCATTATATACCTATCCATTTGCTCTGTTGAATATCTTCAGTGAAAATATATTTATTCTGCACTTCCTTTTGAGCTCAACTTGAGGAATCCATCATCATTCGTTATGATAGATTCCTGCATCCATAACCAGATTGGCAGGTTGTTTTTAAAAGAGAAAAAAAACCGTCAATAAAACATAAAGAGGCCCAGGACAGATGGTATATTCTGCAGGAGCTACATAGATTAACTTTCAGCAGGGAGGGGGAGAGAACTGGAGGAAATATGAAATATTCATGTCACTTGGTAAAGCCCCAACAGAGAGATAATTTTTGGTTTCATAAAAGATGCAAGCATTCACCATTAATAAGACAGAAATATATGCCAAGTTCAGGCTTCTATGGCATGAATCAAATCCTTCTCTTCTGTGACTAAAGATTGTAAAAATCAGAGATCACAGAAACCTGCAGAATAATGCTGCCTGCATATTAGAGGATTTCCATTAACATAAGTGAATTAATTCAGCATTTTCATTGCTTGGGGTTTCAATGTGAGATCACTTATCATTTCAAATTTCCAAGCATAAAGATGGATGAGAAGAAATTTGATAGTGGGTATTGTGAAGAATCTTCATTATTAACTATTGCCCATCACTGGCCAAAATAGATGTGTATTTCAATAAAATTAAAGGGAAATAAAACTGAAATGAGTGGGAGGAGGCATGATTTCTAGTCACTGGGGGATGAGAAGTGAAGTAAGTAATTTCCTCTCTCTAGACTTTAGTTTCATCCTCTAAAAAATAAAATCAGATCATTCCCCTCCTCACCTATATTGAAAAAATGATTCCAGGACTAAGGAGTCATTGTGTTGTAATGGAAACAGCACTGAATATAGAATTTGAAGGCTTGGACTCAAGTCCCAGGTGGAGTGGTCAATGCCACTTACCATTTGTGTGACCATGGGCCAGTCCCTAGCCTCCCCAAGACTCAATTTCCTAATCTGCAAAATGAAACCACTAGACTAGATCCATCTCTAAATCTATAATTCTATTATCCTATCACTAGATGGTCTCCAAGATCCCTCCCTTCTAGCCCATGATCAATGAACTATCAACTGCAAGTCTTATTATTATCATAGATTCCAATCGGGTAGTGTAGACAGCAAGTACTATTACAGTTCAGAAGAGAGAGATATCAGTTCCCATGATTCAATATTCCACACTAAGTTTCGAGGCCCCTGATTTCTCTCATTCCCCCCAAACCTCCCCTTCCATCTGTTGCTGTCTCTGTCTCTGTTTCTCTGTCTCTCAATCTCTATCTCTCTCCTTTCCCTCTCTCTTCTCTCTCTCTCTGTCTCTCTCCATCTCTCTGTCTCTCTGTCTGTGTGTGTGTATGTGTCTCTCTCTCTCTCTCTCTCTCTCTCTCTCTCTCTCTCTCTCTCTCACACACACACACACACACACACACACACACACACCATGCCTCAGTTTCCTCTCACCCTGAAACCTGCCTCAGCACCTGGATTCCAATTTATTGCGGAAGGGTATATGGGCACCTATTATACATCACTTCCCCTCTCTTTGGAAGCACCAAAATCAAGTTCATTTGTACACCTACCTATGTCTCTGAAAGTCTAGAGCTCAAATCATTCACTGAAAAGAGGCAAAGATTCTTGCAGAGCAATGATCTATGCTATCATCTCCAGCACAAAAAGGCATCATGCTGAAGCACCAACCAGAATTATTACATTTCAGGCCAAGAAAGAATCTGACCAGAATTAGAGCCATCATTGAGAATGGAGGGCAATCAGGAGCACAGAACCAGAGTGTCTTATTTGAAATGCTCTTTTGCTCTTTCGTCCAGAATAATTTTGCGTGGCAGGGCTTGCCTAGCCCTGGGTGTCCAGGAGCAGTTCTGTGCATCATCTAACAATTGGCTTTTTAGAGAATCAAGGCTGTACTTTAATAGGACTCTTCTGTGCAAGGACCTAGTGAATCATGTCAGTGCCTGATGTTTAACTCAAACTATTTTCTGGGCACTTGAAGTTTAATGTAATCACTGAACCACATTTTCCAAGGCAGAGTAGATGACTGACCAGCATAGAATCCAACAAGTTAGAGGTGGAAGAAATCTGAAAAGTCATATTGTCTAATCTCTTCAAAATCCAGATGAAATGCTTAATAAATACTTCATCTATCATAAAACTGTCAGAGAGGTGATTTGCTAAAGACCACATAGGTCTTAGTGGCAGAGTCAGTATTTCAACCCTAATCTCCTAGTTCCCAATTCAATGTCCTTTTCCCCACATCATTCTACCTGACTTAGGAACTCTCAGAATTCGTTCAGCTATCATCATCCTTTGCTCTTTCAATTAATTATAAGAATAATATCATGAGACTCATAGAATGACATTTGCCCAGTTCCTTCCACTTCCCTAATCCAATCTTCATACCACAGCCAGAGTTCTCTTCCTAATACACAGATGGAACCATTGCGTTGGAGAATCCCTCCTGTTTAGCAGACCTTAAAACACAATATAGTTTAGAACAATGGTATCAAACTCAAATGAATATGAAGACCATTGAACTGTGCATAAGGATCCCTGTGGGCCACATATTGACTTAGAAAATGACAAATTAACATTATGTATTGCATTTTTTCACTTATCTTGTTACGTATTTCCTAATTGTGTTTTAATCTAGTTCAGGCTGATCATGCCTCTATTCCTGTAGGACTATAGGAAAGTCACGTGGTCTCCTTAGGACTCAGTTTCTTAATCTGCAAGATGAGACCACTGACCTAGGTCCATCTCTAAATCCGTGATTCTATCATCCTACCACTAGATGATCTCTGAGAACCCTTTCAACTCATGATCAACCATCAGCTATAAGTCTTGTCATTATCATAGATTCCAAATGGGTAGTATAGATATTGAGCATACTGCAGTTCCGAAAAGAAAGATATCAGTTTGGGTAAGTCTCATCAATTCCCATGATTCAATATATCACACAAAGTTTCTATGGGCTTCCCCCATATATTTCTTCTCTGTCTGTCTCTTTCTCTCTCTTTCTCTCTCTCTGTCTCTCTGTCTCTCTTCCCTCACTCTCTCTGTCTCTGTCTCTCTCTCTCTCTCTTCTTTCTATCCCTTGCCACCCCCCTCACCCCCCCACCCACACACACACACAGTTTCCTCTCACCCTGGAACCACCTTCAGCACCTAGAGCCTTATCTTGGAACATCCATCTGCCATGACAGCCACCTTTCTCCCATCAGGGAGGTCCTCCCAGGGTCTCCATTTTAGACCTTCATTTCCCTCCTCCAAATGTTTCTGACTTTCTGGATTTCACTTTGCCCTGGATCAGGTACTTTTGTTTCTTCCCACTCTCCATTTTCAACTCCTTTTTATGTGTTGTATTTCTGTATTAGACAGTAAGCATCTTGAGGGCAGACAGTCTTTCTTTTTGCTTGTATTTTTATCCCCAGTGCTTAGCACAGTGCCTAGAACATAGTAAGCATTTAATAAATACTTGCCTCTTGCCTTGCAGATAATCACAGCTGAGAGGCAGGTAGATGGGACAATGAATAAAGCACTGGACCTTGAGTCGGGAATATTTAAGTTCAACTCTCAGTGTAGACAATCACTAGCTGTGTGACCTGTAAAATGGAAATAAAACTAGAAATTACCTTCTGAGGTTACTGAGAAGATCAAATGAGATAATATCTGTAAAGTGCTTTGTAAGCCTTCAGGTACTATCTAAATGTTAGCTATTAGTGTTATTTGTAGAAGTGAACCTTAATGATTTCATATATAATCTTTTGTTGAACTCTATTGAAATGTTTGTTCATTTTAGAATTCATATTTTTAAAAAATTTTAAAGTTAATCTGAAGTAGGCATTTATCTAGACAAAAAGGAATTGAACAGGGGGCTAATAAAATAAATAGAAGAAGTAAATTAAAATTCTTTATTTCACTATATAGGAGGGTTTATCTCAGTATGTCTACTAATCCTATTAGAGTTATTCAGTAATTCAGTAAAAGTGCTGATTAGATTCAGGGTACCATATATTTCAGGATATTTGGGGGTCAGAGGGAAAGATATAGACTAATGCTGGGCATTCATGCTCAGTCCTTTACTAGGTGTTTTGCTTTCCATTTTCAAACTGTCCAACACACTAAGGATTCTCTTTTCTAAATAAATCAGGAAAAAATTCTCTGTTATGTCAGAAAATTAATCAGACCCATGATAGGTAGGTTGTTTTTGATAGAACTTCCCAAATGTTCCTGGATATCATGCAGAAAAACCAAAACAAAGACAATGATTAATAGGTAAATAGAATAGGGCTTGAAAAGTTGATTTTAAAATAGCTAGGGGACAGAGTACTTTTGAAATGATTAACTGGGAGGAAAAAAATGAGATGTAACCCTGGAAAGCCAGAGATAGACAGCTTACTGTTCAGAGCTGACCTTCAAATAATTGAAAGGTTAGAGGACAGGTGTTGGGGCAGGGGGGAGGAAAGGCAAAATGCACTTCACATTTGTAGCTCGGCTAGGCGGAAAATTGGGCAGTGATTTACCAGTAGACTTTGGGCAAGCCATTGCCTCTCCGACCTTGTTTCTGCATCTATAAAATGGTACTCTGTACACTGAGGGAGCTATGGTTTCATCATCGAGGATCTCTTGGGAGGTAGTGAGTTCTCCATTACTAGAAATATTTAAGCAAAAGATGAATGACCTGATAGGTATGTCGGAGAATGAGTCTTGCTCAAATACAAGTTGGATTAGAAAGCCTGTAAGGCTTCCTTGAACTCATTTCTGGGATACTCCCTCGGTCAGTGGAGGATACAACCTTTCTATGCCTTCTTGGGTTGTGTGGTCTTTTTGTCATCATGTTTTCCTAGAAATCCTCCTTCAAAAATTCGCCTATAGTAGAATGATCGGATATTTTCTATAATAATAATATAATTTCTATAATAATAATAATAGCTAATAGCATTTATGTAGAGCTTCAAAATATGCAAAGCACTGCATATATCATTGCCTTATTTAATCCTAACAACCACGCTGAGAGGTAGGTGTTACTATTTTACAGAGGAGAAAACTGAGGCTCAGATAGATTAGGTGACTTGTTCAGGATCACATAGCAAGTATCTGAGGCAGGATTTGAACTCAGGTCTTTCCTAGGTGCACATCTCAAGATATCCATAATCATGGGTGGGAGGACAACTTGGGGAGAAAAAAGAAAAAAGAGAAAGGGATTATCCTGCAAGGAGAAAATACTGGAAACTAGGGAAAATGAGAACTGTGGAAGCTTATGCCCCTAAATCTTGCATACTCTCTGTCTGTCTGCCTGTCTCTCTCTGTCTCTGTCTCTGTCTCTCTCTCTCTCTGTCTCTCTCTGTCTCTCTCTCTCTCTCTCTCTCTCTCTCTCTCTCTCTCTCTCTCTCTCTCTCTCTCTCTCTCACACACACACACACACACACACACACACAATGACTCAATTTTGATTTTTTAAACATTGTGCTTAATAAATACTTGTGTACTTAATTTGATCAAAACCAAGGTTCTTTCTACTTTCTCACATATTCACTTAAATCTCCCTTCGATCCACCCCTTCTACAACTCCCCTACTCCTGTTAGAATGTTAACTCCCTGGAAGCAAAGACTGTTGCCTATAATTTAATCCCAGAGCTTTCTCAGCAGATGCCTGGCACATTTCTTCATTTCTTCCCTGGCTTGTACTTCAGCACCTCTCTGACTGCCCTAGAAAGTGCATTAGTGGGATAATTTCATCATTTTGTAAAATCTCATCAGTCTTGGGGTTCTGTCCCTTCTTCACCCTCAATCTCCTCCATTTAAGGAGAGAGAGACCAGCTCAGACATTTCATTTCTCTCCTGGCCACTTCGGGATATCTCTGACTCTTCCACCATGCCCTCGGCTTGTTTTTATCTGTCATCTTCCCCCATTAAATTATAAGGTTCTTGAGGGCAGGGACTGTCTTTTTTCAATCTGTATCCCCAGTGCTTGGCACAGTGCCTGACACTAATATTTAATGTTTATATATGTTTATAAATGTTTAATGAATGTTTATTGACTGTTAGCATACTAAATGCTTAATAAATGCTTTGCCTGCCTACCTAGGCATCCGTCTCAATATCTAGCCTAATGCTAAACATTCAAATAACTACGCAGGTGCTTTTATTTGATCTGGACCTATTATTTCATTTGTGTAGGAAACTGTTGGTCTAGAAACTCTTCTACCTATACAGGTCAGCAACTGGTCTACAACTTACATTCTTCAAATCAGAATTTAAGTGACTTATCTACAGTAATACAGCCACTAAAATGTCAGAGGCAGAAATAAAACCCAGGTGTTCTTGACTCTATGGCAGGCCCTCTATCCACTAGACCATGTTGTCTCCTCTCCTTTGGCCCAACACAGCTAAAAACGCCATTATTATTATCCTGAACATTCATCATCACTGTTGTACTGCTTACTGTACCTTGACAAACACAGACTGAATTATAGGATCTCAGGGTCAGGCAGGGTCTCGTATACTATGTAGTCCAACCAGAACCCAACCAAAAAGCTCTTCTACAATACTGCACTCAGGAAGACATCTTCCCTTTAGAAAAAGACAGAATAATAATTCATTCAAAGATTTAAACAAGATGGTCAGGTAAGGACGTGGTAACATTCAGTCACAGTGAAGAAAACCCCAGATAAAGCCAAGGCTAAGATATTAATGTCATAAACTAATGGCCCAATCACCCAAGCTATGAATCCTATTAAAACTCAGCATCTGGCCTGGAATACTGTTCCACATCAACCACTTCAGGGAAGTCTGAGGCTCATTGATCCCTTGAGCTGAAGTTGGGCAAAAACCAATCCGGTATCCACACCTAAGTCAGGTTTCTGTGCCATTTAGCAATGTGGACTTAGGAGCTATATTAAGTGAGATAAGGAGAATCTGTTGAAAAAGCAAAAAAACAAACCCTCAACGCCCATATCCTGAGAGGAAGAGAGCTAGCAATGGGGATAAAAATTGTCGGTGAGATGTTTCAGAAAAGCAGTTAAAATAATACTTTACCAGTCTGTCCCCCTCTCTTCTGATCCAGCTCAGACACAGATTTCCAAAAATAGTTTCCAAAATGTACTGGCCCTAACTAATGACATAAATGGCTACAGAGCCATCTGATGCCAAGATCGGAGGTACATTTTTGGGTTTTTTCTTCATTGTCTTGATTCCCTCTTCATTTCCTCCTTGTTTTTGTCCACCATCATCACCCAGATTGCTTTGAAAAATGTATCACCCCTTGCTGGCTCTTTCCTCTTAATAAGGAATCCTAAATCACTGCTGTTCTTACCTATATAGGACTTTTGCTCAATTGAAACAGGATCTTCGGTGCTAGAGACAAGGGTAGTATGCTGAAAAGAATGCTTACTGGTCAGGAGACCTATGTTCAAATCTTGATATGGACACTCATAAGCTATGTCATTACAGTACCTCTCTGGGCCTTGATTGTCTCATCTGTAAAATGGGGGCAGTGGGTTCTAGAACTATGTACCTCACAAGGATGTCTTGAGAAAAATTCTTTGTAATAACAACTCAAATAATTGTAGTACTTTCTGGTTTCAAAGTGCTTTTTTTTTGAGGGGGGAATCCTGGGATTACCTGTCTTGCTCAGTCTGGAAGAGGCTACTCATGGACCAGTCCTAATGACTGACACAGAGGCTTTGACTTGCTTTATTTGCAAACACCAGACCCTCATGAGACTGACTGGACAAACTGACACTAAAAGGGTAAGTTAGTGAAGAACCAATCTATCTATAGCAGGGGTTCTTAACCTGGGGTCTGCAAATTTGTTTTTTTTCCCAATATTATGATAACTAAATTTATGTTGGTTTCCTTTGTAATTTTATATGCATTTAAAAACATTCTGAAAAGGCTTCTTTCAACTCCCAAAGGGGCCCAGGAAACAAAATTAACAACCTCTGATCCAGAGAGAGATTTGAAAACTATACACGCATTATATGCATTTATATATGTCCATATGTATACATAAAGGGAAGTCATTTACTTGCAATGCTCATAATGAGTGTTATTAAGTTAATAAATATAATAAATCTGTTTCAGAAGTTGGCCTGGCCTATTTTGTTGTGCTGCACTGTGATTTAAGTATACTTGTCGTACAACAGAAGTGATTACAGTGTGGGCCACCTGAAAGACAGTCATAATATCACAGATGTACCCTCAACTGTGATGCATAAGCTGTTGTGAGTTTCCATGCCTATTTGTTGAGGGTTTTGCTGATCTAACTTGTCCGTTTTTAGGGTCAGTCATTTCTGCTTGGGTCTCTGTTGATAAGCAATGCCACACAGTAGGAAAAGACCTGTATTTGGAGTCCCATCCCTGCTCTGCCACTCTCTCACCTCAGCTCTCTCGGCCTCAGTTTCCTCCTCCATAAAATTCTAGGAGATTGAATTAAATGACCCTTAAATTCCCTTCTACCTCTAATGGTCCTATCAGAACAAAGGAAAAGGATCTTGGGCAGTAGAATCCCATTATAACCCTGAGATCAGGAAGCAAAGGCAGGGATGCCTCAGTCAGATGTAAGCTTCCAAACTGCTGAATTTTCAGTGTGAGCATTTATTCCTCAGAAATTGCTACAAATCACACCTTTATGTACTGCTTTGTTGATTGCCTCAACTAAAGAAAGTGTTAAAAAATGATGCAGATTAAACTTGAAAGTGCATGCACGTACATTTTACCCCCTAAGAGCCTAGTGTTAAACATTCACCATCATATCCCTGAGCAAAGTAACAAGCAGGTCTAGCCTACATTCTGATGAGTACAATGAACTGCCACAGATACAAGAGATGTGATCTTTACACCTTTGGATGAACAGAATAGGAAAGTATACTACACCAGAGCTTCCACATATCTTATGTTTATGAATTAGGTACCAAGGTTTGGAAAAGTTAAGAATGAAAAATGAATCTTGGATTTTAAAAACTTGGGTCCAAAGTCCAGATGCGTCGTGTACTAGTTGAGTGATTTGGTATCTATTGTCCTCCCCTCTAAAATGAGGAAACTGGTCCAGATAGCCTCTAAGGTGCCTGACCCTAAGGCTCATAACCATACAAAATCCTCTGTTCCCAAAAGTCAAGTTTTTTTAAGCTTTCCGAGTTTTCTCGGAAATTCACACAGTTTTCTGTGTGAATTTTTAAATATTGGAGAAAGTCCAACAAATCAACAAGTCAAAAATGTGCTTCATCTTTCAAATGAGAAAAAGAATCTCCCTTGACCACCTCAATACCCCCACATCCCCTCTTCCCATTCACTTTTGAACCATTTCGATGAACAGTGATGTACCAGCCTATGGGTATGTTCCAACAATGAGAACTCAGCATGCGTGATTCAAATATCAGAGAAGAAAGTTCACCTTAAAATTCAGCGATTAGTGTTTTTCCACGGTGTTCAATTTCCAGAAGAGAACCCAAGTCCAGAATATAAGGACTTAAAACATAGGTGCCCGTAGTTTATCACCAGCATCCCAAGAATTAGACAAAACCCATTTAAAAACTTGTTAGGATAACACCTCCAAGTTTTCACAGGAGCAGGGAGCTTCATGGGAAGTTCATTCCCATCAGTGACCAATAATGAGCCCCTGAAGGGGGTGAAGGAAATAGAATTAGGTCCAATATTAACATGTACCTGGAGAGTGAATGAAATGAAAAGCTAAGTGGAATGGAAGACCACTGTTATCCCAGGTGCTTTAGCTGGAGACTCAAAACTTAATCAGCTTTTCTCTCCTTGGGAAGGAAAAGGGGACAACAAGTTGAATCTGCATCTCAAAAATGTGCCTTGGTTTCCTGGCTTTTAGCCCTATTGTGAATCACGTACACATGCTGAGTCCTTTAAGAAATAATGAGATGTCACATTGTCCAGCGTCCTAGGATGGAATGATCATACAACCCCTCAAGCATACTTCATTACCCTAACTCATCTCTTCCACTGAAAAAAGCAAAGAAGATGGAAAGGAAAAGAAAATGGAATAGAGAAAGAAGAGGAGAGGAGAGGACAGGACAGGAGAGGAGAGGAGAGGAGAGAGGGGACGAGAGGGGAGGGGAAGGGAGGGGAGGGGAAAAAGTAAAAAATGTCAATTTACATTTGCAAAACTATATAAAACAATGACATTTCTCATTCATTTTGTTTTTTAAAATATATGTGTCTATACTTATTGGGAAAATCTTTCTTTTCAAATACTTATATTTGAAAAATAATTATTTTATAGAATATATCATTTATGCTAACATATAATAGGCATATCAATACTATTTTAATTGAACTAATAAAAAGTTTGAATGTATTTGTTTTATTTCTAATATGGCAAATATTGATAGATAGAATCCATATAAACAAAAGTTCTTTGGGGTCCTCAATAATTTTTTAGAGTAGAAAGGGGTCCTGAAATTCAGATGTTTGAGAACTGCTGCCCTACAATATGAGGCATTCTCTAAAGATCATTTTGAAGAGAAAATGCTTTCTGGGTCCTAAAGAATGAAGCTTCAGTGGAGAAACTGAGAAGTTTGAGACCAAGAGACTCTGCCAGGCATTTATCAGATCATCATGCGCAGCAGTCAGGCCTTCCCTGACCCCAATCAGATCCCTGTGCTTTCAGGTTTCTATTTCCCTGCTAGTAATTGGGACTTGCTGAGGGACAAGAGGAAACTGGAGGTATGGGCCCCCCAGCACTCTCCCTTCACCTAACTCCATCTTCCCACATTTATTTTTATATTATGAAGAATTTATATCATACAGAAAATTCATAGTATTCATGTATTTATTACTATCTAATATATTATATAATAAATATTATATATGCATTTATATTATAAAGAAAAAATAATTACTTACATTTCTAGAATACTTCAAAGTTTGCAAAGGGGCAACAACCCAGTGAGATAAGTAGTATAATTACCCCTACATTTACAATATAGTATTATTTTATTTTTAATTTTTGCATTTTTTTTTAATTTCATTAAAATTTTAAAAAAATTTTAAATTAAGAGAACGAAATGGGGGCGCAATTTAGCAAGACAAGATAAGGGTAGTTAGGATAGCAATGAGCTTTGAGTTCATGCCACAAAAGGATTGGTTGAAGGCACCAGGAACATTTAACCCAAAAAGGAGAGTTGGGGAACATGTCTGGCTTCAGGTATTTAAAGATCTGTCACATGGAAAAGAAACTGAATTTTTCTGTTTGTCCTCAAAGGACATAACCAGAAGCAATGAGTAAAAATTGAAAAGATATAATTAAACCTTGATGTAAAGATTTCCCCAACAATTAGAGATGTTTAAAAGAAGCCTGACTGGGTTCCCATGGAAAGTCATCAAGAAAAAAATAGACTAGATGATCAGTTGTTGGGTGCATTGTAGGGGGAGGTCCTCTGTAGTTGTTGGTTAGAATAGAAAACTTACAAGATCCCTTCTCATTCTATGATTCTGTCACTTTATAAATGAGAAAATTGAGACTCAAATAGGTCAAGTGAATTGTCCATGGTCACACAGTTAAGGTAAGATTCAAACTTAGGTCAGCTTATTACAACTCTAGAGATTTCCATCCCTTATTACCCTTTGCAATTGGATTTTGACGTAACTTAGAAACCATTTATTATGTTGTTTCATATAAGCTGTGTGTGCATAAGCTAATTAAGTGGTTGTCCATGTTATTTCTTTTTGAAATAAAGGAGAGGTGTAGAAAAGGAAACGGAAGGAAGAAGGAGAGAGAACAAAGGGAAGTCGGAAGAGGGCTTTGTCTTTGGCAGCCAAGCAAGAAAAACCATTCATCAAAAACCACCTGGAAAGCCTTAAGCACCATAAACCCAGTCTCATAGAAATGATCCTGCAACTTATGAAATTTGCAGTTGTGGGAGGCTTGACAACTAACAGTGAAATCATCAGAAATTCAATAGTAGCTAATACAGAAATTTTATTAATTTTTACTTTTCCTTGGTAGTATGAGTGTGTTTTCATGTCATAAACTAAAAAGGATCCATCAACAGAGAATATATTGTCCTCATTGTTTGAGGCCTTCAAAAAAAGAGGACTTCCGAGCTGTTTTGGGCACATGAAATTATACATAATAAGTATGCAATAAATAGCTAGCCTCTTTTTATCCCCTTGTTTTTCTTCATTTTCCCCTTTCACTCTCTTTATTTTCTGGTTTTCAGTGTGTATGTGGCAGTAATGAGGATTCGGCTCTGGGTCTAGATTGTATTGAGCCATAACAGGAAATGCAAAAGAGGGAGAAAATGTCTCCTCCATCTTCTCATCAATCAATGTGGTTTTCAAAAGCTGCCAGTTCTTGGCCACCAGTATGATCTTACCTCCAAGTTATTGTTGTTCAGTTTCAATCTTGTGTTCAGGCACTCTTTGTGACACCATTTGGGATTTTCTTGGCAAAGATACTGGAGTAGTTCACCATTTCCTTTTCCAGTTCATTTTACAGATGAGGAAACTGAGGCAAATAGGATTAAGTGACTTGCCTAGGGTCATACAGTGTCTAAGGACAGATCTGAACTCAGTTCTTCCTGATTTCAGATCTAGCTGCCTCTTGCTTCTAAATACTAATCCCTAAATAACTCACTGTCCAAAACTGGGTCATCTCTGGGTGTTGATTTCTATCATCTCAAAGAGACAGACAATTGTCAATGGCAACCCAAGAATCCAATTCCTAGAGTCAACAGCCTTGTCAGAAAGTTGATCTTTGGTCAGTTCAAGTCAACAAGCACTTAGTATCAAGGCTTACTTTGTGCTAGGCACCAGAGCTAAGCATGGAGAGTACAAATACAAGCAGAAAGAAGGACAGCCCTACCCTTAACAAGAATACATTCTAATAGCACAATACATAAAAGGGAACCAAGAAAGGAGAGGAGGGAAGAGTCAACAGTAACTAGTATGGCAGCTTTGCAGAGATTGTCCATGAGAATCAGGAGTGCAACCTGAAGAGCAATGAAAGCCTGACTTGCTTGGACCTTCCCTAAAATGGCAACAAACAGCCCAATCAGATGAAGAGACCAAAGGATACTTCCAATGTATATCACTGGCCATCCCTCATGTGACCAATCTCCCACCCAACACCTCACCTGCACACTCAGTTCTAGCTCAGGAATTCATGAGTCTTCAATCCTTCTCCCTTCCTAAGGCAACCAGAAGACTCTTTGTCACCACACAATATCAGCCCCTCCATCATTCAATGGTCATAAATAGGTTCTCAAACCTCTATATATCATTAAACTGAAAACAGAGAATTTTGCACATATTCTAGTCTACATGTTGTTTCCCTGTTAGAAAATAAGCTTATTTAAAGCTTAGATTGTCTCCTGTTTCTACTTGCATCTCCAGTTTTTTTGCACATAGCAACCACTTAAATACTTTTTTATTCATTCATTCAAACATTTTGTATATCATAAGATGCTGTACAAATGTAAGGTATCATCAATGTTTTATTATTCACATGGGACCAGTTGACTGTAACCTAATGACAATCACATCCTTAGAGTTCTTATTTCTTTGGGCCAGCACCCTTAATTGCTCCGTCTCAGATTACCTCTTTTTTTTTTTTAAACTATAGGGGCACATACATTTGGATTTAGCTGCAGAAATCCCAAAGAAAGGTCTTCAGCTCCACCCTACCACTCCTATGATGCTAAGTGATCCTAAGGTGCCTTTTTATCTCTTCTATTAGGATGTAATCTGTTCAAGAGTAGAAACCATTCTTAGTTTTGTCTCCCTAGCTACCTAGCATAGCACCTGGCACAGAGGAGGTGCCTGCTATTTCATATCAGAAGGTTTCTTCAAATAATTTGTTTAATAAAACTCAGATTGTGCTTATCCCACACATACCTGCTCCCTCTCCCATTCTTGCCTAATTAAAGTTGCCAAATCATGCAGTAGGATGCCAAGCATATCTGAGTAATGGGGATGGAGAGAAAGAGAGGAAGAACAATTTTACCAGAGGTTTGGAAGAATTCCCAAAGGGAGCCTCTATCTACTGCCTCCCAACAAGCGCATGAAATATTCATGCCCATGCAATTATGAAAAATTCCGTTATTTATCACATCCAGCAATTCTCAGCTCATTGTATACAACTGCTTTACTTCTGGGACCAATTTGCTGTTCCTTCCCAGAGTTTATGTGAAACTGGATCTCATCGGATCTTAGCTCTGACAACTTACAAGTATGTGTGTGAATACTGAAAAAGATCTGTGCTGGGTACTCTTGGTCAATGATTGGAGAAA
Source organism: Notamacropus eugenii (assembly GCF_028372415.1). NCBI lineage: Eukaryota > Metazoa > Chordata > Mammalia > Diprotodontia > Macropodidae > Notamacropus > Notamacropus eugenii. Next base: position 45,398,853 of record NC_092874.1, on the reverse strand, counting down.
GTAAGCAAATTTCTTTTTTTTTTCTAATATGCTTTTCTCATCAATTTCATGTTAACAACTCTAGGAAATGCCAGGTTATTATGGCATCATCTATCTAAAGCATGTCCCTGATTTGCAATATATTCTATGTAGATGGTCATACCATATTGGTCCAAAATTCAGCCTGAATAAAGGTTGTACCTCCAGAATAAGAGTTCATTGAAAGTCATTTTAGCTAAAATAATGAAAAACAATGCCTGTTACTCCACAAACTTGAATGGATCCCCATAGGATTTCAAAGATCATATATAAAATTATTTATATAGTTTGGAAGTCCTCAGCACTGCCCCTTTCTACATTCCAGTCTCCCTACACCTCACTCCTCCCCAGTACTCTTTAATCCAACCAACACTGCCTTCCTTGCTGTTCCTTGTCTGATGTCTCACCTCTTGTTTCTGTACATTTTTACTGGCCATCCCTCATGCCTGGAATGCCTTCGCTCCTCAGCTCTGCCTCCTGGCTTCCCCAGATTTCTTTAAGACTCAGCTCAAATTCTGTCTTCTAAAAGAGATTTGTTGTTTTTTTATTTTGTTTTGTTTTTTCCCAATTGCCTGCACTGCTGGTGTCTTCTCTCTGAAATTACCTCCCATTTACACTGTATAAATCTAATTTGTACATAGTTGATTGGTCACATAGAAAATAAGCTCCTTGGAGGCAGGAATGGTGTTTTTGCCCTTTGGGGTGGGGTGGTTATCTCCAGAACTTAACATAGTTCCTGTCACCTGATAAACACTTAGTTGATTGACTAAATTATAGGTAGTTACATGACCCAGTGGATATTGTTCTGGAAGATGAGTTCAAATCCTGCCTCAGACACCAAATAGCTAGGTGACTCTAGGGTTGTCCCTTCATCTCTGTTAGTTTCAGTTTCCTCACCTGTTAACTCAACAATGGCCTCCAAGGTCCCTTCCAGCTAATTAACAATAATAATAAGTGCTATAATAATAAATGCTACAACAGTGAGCATTGATACATGACTTTAAGGTTTGCGAAGGGCTTTATATGTTATCTAATTTGATCTTTATAGCAGCCTTGCAAGATAGGTGTTGTTGTTATTCCCATTTTATAGATGATGAAACTGAGGCAGGCAGAGAGTAAATGGTTTGTCCAGGTTCACAAAACAAGTAAATATCCAAGGCAGGATTTAAACTCAGGTCTTCCTGACTCCAAGTCCCATGCTCTATGATCCCATGAGCTGCTCTCAGCTTTTATATAAGCTAACTTTGGAAGAAAGAAAACCACATGTACCAGTGAAGGATGTTTATTCAAGGAAACATAGAACAACCGTCAGAGTCCCCCTTGGGACAGTAGTAAAGCAAGGCTTGAACAAGAACAAAGACAAAAGATTCAGAGCTGTCCTGAAAAGGACTTTGAAGGAACATGATTAGCAGTAAATCCCTGCGCCTACCAAGAAAGTTGTTTAAAAAAGATAAATTACGGGAAAGGAACCTAGATCAGACAAGCAGGGAGATGTCCTGATTGGAAAGACCAGTCAGCACTGGAATGAGATATCAAGAGAAATCTAGAGTCTTCTTTAACATCTGGGTTCAAACCTCAACTCCGTCACCTACTGCCTAGGTGACTGCAGGCAAAGCATTTCATCTTCCTGAGCCTTAGTTTCCTCATCTGAAAAATGAGGTGGGTCGGACTAGAGGACCCACTTCTGACTCTCAATCCAGTAGCTAGCAGTCCTCTGTGATCCTTCAAAATCTTGAAAAACAAGACATACTCATTTGCCTTGGCTGGGGTGCCTTCCTACTCTGTGTGAAGGGTGTGGTGAGGGAGAGAAATGGAGAGAAACTTTATTAGTGTCTGAAAGTCTCCTATGAGGGGCTTTGATAATGCTTATGGAGACATGGCTAGTGCTAATGCTGGAAATATGGAGTCTAGAAAAAAAGGATGTACAGAGTAGGAAGCCTCAATTTTCACTTCAACTTAAAAAGTGTGTATGACCAAGTCATCAGTGTTCTATCAGTACTGTACCTGCACATAATAGGTGCTTAATAGGATTTTAAGCCAGATTTTCAGGAGGAACCAGACTGTTATTCGTAGCTCATGTCTTCCCACCAGTGTTCTTTCCAAGAAAACCTTTGGAAGATTACAGACCTGGGATTTATGAATCTAAACCTAAGATCCTCTGAATGCAACCATGATTAAGGTCCATCTTTCCAGTGCTAACCAAAAACACCCCAGAAAGCCTAATGGAAAGAATCCTAGAGGACGAGATAGGTTGTTGGGCTACCTGGAGTTTTGGCTCAAATGCCCATTAATTATACGGCCAAGGGTATTTGCTAAAGGAAGTCACCCCATACTTCCCCAGCTGCTACTTCCTTAAGTGCCCATGCTCAATAGCATGGAGGCAGGGGAGGGTAGAAGGGGAGAGAGGAATGAAGAAGATGTTTTTAAAACTTTGAGAATGAACTGAGCATCAAATTGAACTTATTTTTCTAGATAATAGGAACCACTGAAATAATGTTCATTGTGAGGTCTTCCGTTCTAGCCAATTGTTCAAAAGTGTACGTGACACTGGGGTGGGAGGCAGGTGGGGAATAGTAACTAGGATTTGATTGACTACACTGCCGAAAGCCCTCCAACATCATAAGTTTTCCTGATTGGCTGAGAGTAAGACTGGGTTTTATAGAATGAAGAAATGAGATCTGTCTGGAGACCCCAGGCTGTATGCATAATTTACTAAAGAACTGCTGAATAATTCACTAAACTCTGTTCTCAGTAGCCAAGCATGGATATATACATATAAATGTGAAGATTTTTTTGATCTGATGATCTGGAAGAGTTAATATAGTTTCCCCAAAGGCTCTCTGTTCTCCTTGGGATTGGTTTATGTGTTTAGTTCTATTAAACTCAGTCAACATTTTTTAGTCTTCTGTTTCAGATAAAATACTCTAGGAAAATTTGAGAAAGAATAAACCACTTTTAAGTGACAGATATCAGGGAAAAGTCTTCACTGAAGGAGGAGCATCTAAACTAAAGCTTGAAAGAAGAGAAAGTTTTCCACACATGGGAATGAGAAGGCAATGCAATTCAAGCTTGCACAAATACATAGAGTCAGGAGATGACAATAATCAGAAACAAACAGTAATCCATATTGCAAGCAACATAGAAAGTGTGAGGAAGGAATAATTTGAAATAAGGCTACAAAAGTAGATAGGAGCTAAATTGGGGAGCATCTTAAGTGCCAAAAAAAGGAGTTTGGATTTTACCCATAGAGCCAGTGGTCTCCAAAAAGGAGACCATGGCGTCATCCCAAAGGGGTGAGCTTTCATATATCTGTGTGTATATGTATGTTACCCTTTGAGGTAAGTGCTACTATGATCCTCTTTTTCCTTGAAGAAATGGGCTGAGACAGATTACGTGATTTGTCCAAGATCACACAGCTGGTAAGTATCTGAAGCAGGATTTGAACTCAGCTCTTCCTGACTTCCAAGTTCAACACTACCCATACCTAGTTGCCTGATAATTTGTAAGCAAAATTACATGTATGAGGGTGAAAAGGGGTGTCCTCAACAATGTTTTATTGATGGAGATGCATGATCAAAAAGTTTAGAAGAGAATAAGAATGTATTAAGCACCTACTATGTGTCAGGCACTTTGCAAAATGTTACCTCATTTGATCCTCACAAGAAACCTGTCTTTTTATGATCTCTATTTTAAAGTTGAACAAACTGAGGCAGGCAGAGGTTAAATGACTTGCCCAGGGTCATAGCTGGAGTCTGAAGCAGGATTTGAATTTGGATCTTCCTGATTCCAGGCCCAGTCCATGTTGTGCTACCTAGAAACCATTGCTATAGGTAATAGGGAAACACTGTTGGGATTTGAGCAGAAAAAAAATGACCTAAAGGGAAGGATATTTTTATAGTTATCTAAGAGATATGTTGTAAAGGGAAAGCTAGAGGGAGAGACGTATGTAGGAAGGAGGATGTTTCAATGGTCCAAGTGAAAGAAAAATACAAGAACGTGACCTAAAATGGTGGCCCTCTATGTGAGTATAGAAAAGGGTCTAGAGAAGATATAAAAGCAAAGGAACTTGGCAGCTGATCTAGAAAGGGAGAAAGGGAAAGGAAGAATCAAAGTTGTTGCTGAGGTCTTGAACCTGGGTATCTGGAAGATGGTACTATATATTAGGATCTTAAAAACCTCACAGACAAATGCAGGAAAGCAGAAATATTAAAGAAATCCTCCAACAATCCTAATTCAACACCAAAATAGATGCTGAAAATCAAATAACCAAGAAAAGCCTCCAACTGTCTTTGAATATCAAACAGAGCATTTTGAATTTGATCCTGAAGTGATAGGGAACCACTGGAGTTTACTGAGTGAAGATGTCTCATTTGGCCAGACCTGTACTTTAGGAAAATCACTGTAGTACCTGAATGGAGGATGCACAGGAGTGAGGAGAGACTAGAGGCAGGCAGAACCAGCAGCAGGATTATTACAACAATATCTTGGCTTGATGAATCAAACAGATTTCTCAGCTGCTGCTCTGTGGTCTTTTCAGATTTCCAATGCCCACAGGCTTATGTCCATTTCAAGGCTTCTACCACTACCTTTTCCTGAAAACTCTGCTACTGATTCTGGTTACCTGGCAGACCTCTTACCTCTAGATTATCCAAACTAACAAGGTTGAAACCTGAATGAGGTCACCTCAGAGCACTTACTCAACTAATATCAGGAAAGAAATGAGTCATGTGCTCATGAACACATGGTGATTGAGTGAAGAAATTCTTGATCAGCCTTCCTAAGAGGAAGCTGCCAATGTGAAGGTGTAAGATGGGCTTATCACACCTTTTATTTGCACCCCCAGTTTCAATTCAGCAATCCTCCATCTTTGGTGCTTCTGAATCTTTCCAATTAGAAGACTTTTTGTCGTCACACAACTTCAACATCTCAAGCCCTCGTGGTAGGAAGGAGGCTCACCAAAGTCTCCATATGGTTAGATTGGAAGTAACCAAAAAAAAAACTTAAACAAGGAAGAGGATATCTGCACATGCTTCAAGAACTGGTCCTCAATGGCCAAATACCTCCAGCTCCATTATATTGACATTTACTTTTCCACCAACTAGAAATTACAAAAAGAAGTGGACTCACCTCACTTCCCATGTCCCCTTTTCAGGGTTCACAACCACTCTGGCTCAGATACTGATAAACTTTGGTATGGACTCCAGCTCCTGGACCTCTAATAGCTTCCCCTTCTGAATTTTCAAGCTCACAGGTCTGTAGCCTTGCATTTAAGAGCAAGAAAATAAAGAGAGAGAGAAAAGAACAGAGGTACCATGGATTCCCACTCAGAGGTAGGCTCAGTAGGCTGCTGACTTTGGCATTTCCTCTCTCCCAACCCAGTACCTTCCAGTGGTTATTGCCTCAAGCACCCTCTAGAATGAAAGACAGAGATCAGATTGCTAAAGCCTTTTGTGCACATGCTCTGTTCCTGCTCAACAGTCAATGCAAAGGCCCCCACTAGGTCATATTGTGCTTAGATAGGAAACAGTCATGTAATACCAGCAAGTGCCCTGAAGTGGTACCAAGGCTTTCTATTACCCAAGCCCAGAAATAGCTCTCATTGTCCGTTCCTTCATTACAAAAATAAAAGTCAACTACAGGAAACCAAAGATGGGAGCATTGTGTAACTATTCTAGAAGGAAAGAGTTCCTCATGTAGCTAGATTACCTAAACAGTTCTAGTCCTTAGGAAGCAGGCAGTCTTTTTATTCAGTGCTTCTTTATCCCTTTTAATGCCAACCCCCACCCCCCAGTGCCTTCAAGCTACTCTCAGATTCCCAGGACTCCATGTTTCTCCCACATCCTCCAACTCTTTCCAAACCAACCTATCACAGCTCATTCCTCCAGGGTCTGTTTTCTTGTATGGACCAAACAACCAATATTTGTTAAGCACCTATGATGTACCAGACATTGTCTTTATCACTAGGGATACAAAGACAGAAATGAAGAAATGAAATAGTCCCTGACTTCAAGGAGCTTTCATTTTCTTGGTGTAGTATGTGTGTGTGTTTGTATACATACACATATATACACACAATATGTATACAGACATATATAAAAACACATATAGATATATATATACAAAAATTAGACAAAATAAATATACACACATATGTACTTCTATATGTATATATACACATATATACATACATGTACAGATATATATATCTGTGTATACAAAAATTATACAAAACAAATACAAATTATTTGGTGCAGTGAATAGAACGATGGACCAGAAGTCAGGAAGACTCAGTTCAAATCTGTCCTTAGACATTTACTAGATCTGTGACCCTGGGCAAATCACTTCACCCTATTTGCCTCTGTTTCCTCATCTATAAAATGAGCTGGAGAAGGAAATGGGAAACCACTTCAGTATCTTTGCCAAGAAAACCCCAAACAGGGTCACGGAAGAGTCAGACACTACTGAAAAATAACAACAACCAATTTTGCAGGGAAGATAGTAGGAAAGTCTCTACACAGGAAGTAACCCCTGACCTATGCTTTGAGGAATACGAGGGATTCTAAGAACAGAGAGGAGGGAGGACATAACAGGTACTGAGCAGGAGATAGAATGTTGCATACAAGAAACAAGAAGGCTAGTTTGGCTGGACAGTAGAATGCTCAAGAGGAAGTAATCCATCATAATAAGACGAGAGGCAGATTGCAACTAAATTGGGCAGGGCTTTAAATTCTTAACAAGGTTTATTAATTTGATCTGAGAGGCAGTAAGGAACCAGTGAAACTCACTGAGCAGGAGAGTGACATAGTCAGGCCTGTACTTTAGGAAAATCACTTTGGTAACTCCCTGGTGGATAGGTCAGGAATGAGGGGAGTCTTGAAAACAACTGCAGTCATTAGGAGGCTGGTCCAACAGTCCAGGTGAGAGGTGATGAGTATCTGAACCTGAGTGTTGGCTGTGTGAGTACAAAGGAGTCAGGGCAGCCACAGATGTGAGTAGATTACACCTAAGTGACTGGAAGAATGATGGCAGTCTTGACAGAAATAAAGCCATTTCGAAGATAAATGGTTTGGAGAGGGAAAGATAATGAGTTCTATTTTGGACAAATTGAGTTTGAGATGTTTCTAGGGAACTGCTAATAAACTAATTGGCCCAGATGAATTAATTGTAACTAAAGCATTAATGGACAATAAAGTTACCCTTTTACATTACCCTTTCCAGGTGATATTTTTTATCTTAATAGCTGCCTTTAGTTCCTTGAAAAAGTGAATGCAAGCAAGAATTCTAGGTTAAAAGGCTGACTGATGGAAGAGGAAGATGTTATTGATTGGGAAGGAGTTACAACAGAGAACACATATTGGGGACCTGCTTGGGAATGGAGGCTGCTGAATACAGAATAAGGCAGGATACACTGGACAAGAGTAATAGAGGGAGTTGGGCTTGCCCACAAAGAAATATTGTGTATGCAAGTTAAATTAGCATATTTGGCATATGTTGAATTTTTCCTCATATGTAAATAAAGTATTATCTTTCTGAAAATCATTGTAAAGAGAAAATAAGACAAAAGTTTCAAATTTGTAAATGCTGGAGGAGAATTTGCTTTCTAACTGCAAATGAACTGGAAATCCTGTCATAGCTTTTCTGCTGAGCATCACAAAATAATGAACAATTTCCCCAAGATCCATCTAGGAGAGTTTTGGATCAATCAGTCAGACTACTCTGCTAAGAAGGCCGAGATCATGACTTTGACCTTGGGCCAGTTAGCTTCTCTGCCTCAAAATTACATACTATGGCCCTCCCTGACCCCACTTAGCCAATCCATTTCGCAGGTGATAGCAAAATATCATGAAAAGTGACCAAAGTAGAGTTCCACCTCTGTGTGTCATTGGGCAAATCGCTTAACCTTTCTGAGCCTTACCTGGAAAGTGACATAAAGATTACTTGTACTACTTACCTCACAAGGCTATTTTTGAGGATCAGTAAGATTGAGCAGCTTTAGAGCAAAGCAGAACTACAGCAGCTTAAAAAAAAAAAACATGAGATGTGCAAATTTAGAGCCATTTCCACTTCAAATATTCATATGAGCTATTTGTGCCCAACCTGTGGTAGAGCCTTCTGAGCTCATCTTGGTCTGATCAGCCAGTCAGACAGACTATACCTTGACCCCAACATAGTGATGTCATTTTGGTCCTCTGAGAACAAAGAACCATTATCAGTCATGGAGCAAAACTTCAGCAGGGTCACATTTAGAAAATTATACAACACTTTCAAAGATCCTACTTGCTCACTTCCATGAAAGTCTATCCTTTTGACACCAATTCCATCAGTACTTATGATTCTGAATCTTGGAAGACCAAGATCTCACAAAGAATCAAAGCAGAGGAATCCAAACAGGTCCGTTTGAATTGTAAATATAAACAGTTTCAAAGGAAACTCTAATCAATGTACAATAATTAACCACCATTTTAGAGGGCCAGTGAGGTCCTCTGGAGGTAGCTAGGTGGCATTAGATGGTGCGGTGGGTAGAACCTTGGGCCTGGAGTCAGGAAGACCAGAGTTCAAATTGGGCCTTGCACACTTGCTAGCTGTGTGACCATGGGCAAATCATTTCACCTCTGTTTTCCTCAGTTTTCTCATCTGCAAAATGGAGGTAGTAACAGCCCCTACTTCACAGGGTTGTTGTCAGGATCAAATGAGCTAATATTTGTGAAAAACTTAGTACAGTGAATTGCACATAGCAGAAACCTAATAAACACCCCATTGATGAAGAAAAAAACCCAACTCCTGATAGAGAGGTGATGGACTTAGAATGCAGAATGAGACATATTCAGAGAGGTGAGCAGTGGGGGAGGAACATGTCCAATGTGGGAATTCATTTTACTTGGGCATATTGGTTACAATGGGATAGAGGGAGATGAGAGGGATAAAGATAGATTTCTGTTCATTGGAAACAATAAAATTAAGTTTTCAAAAAGAACGACGCTTGGTTGTATGTAAGTAAGCTGTAGCAAGCTAAGAATAAAGATTTTGCATATGCATGACCAGAAAGGAGGAAGGCCTGGCCCATAGTGAGACCATGGTGAACAGAAAGCTTAAGTGCTGCTCGGAGGCCAGAAAAATATGCAGAGTCTGAGGCAGGCCCCTAGTGTGTTGACCAGAGCCCCCATGGAGGATTTCACAGTATGAAGTGTGAACGAGTTTGCAACTGGATCTGCCCTGATTGAGTCAGTGACCAGACCTTTGATCTCAGGATCCCACAGAACAAGCACACACAGTGGGGTTGTTAGTACCCCACACTTCAGTCCAATCCTATAAAGCCAATCAACATTTATTAAGTACCTCTGGAGTGCCAGGCACTGGGCTAAGTAGCCCTCCAAGGCACTTCTAATCTAAAGAGTTAGATCATACACAAATGGGTCAGGAAGCTGGGAGAGGGGTAGAACCGGGAGATAGCCTGCCTGGGGGCATCTTGTGTCCTAGAGTTGAAACCCAGCAGAGCAGCAGGTATGAAGTGAAGCAAGCTGAAGTCCACTTTCTGTCGTCTATAAAGGAAGGCATTGGGAGGAGGTTAGTACTTTGTCTTCCAGCCTTCCAAAAGGAGGGAGAGGAGGCTGAGGGAGGAAGTGTGAGTCAAGGCTTGGGTTAACAACAGAGTGGTAATATTCAAAGTGATCTTCAAAGTGCCCCTCCCATAACCTGGGAGGAGCATCTTCTTTCGTGGAGTTGAAACCAAGCAGAGCAATAGAAGCAAAAGGGACAGTTTTTATTCCTGTGTTGAAACCAGTAATATCCAGCTAACATTTCGAGCATTGTGAAGAAGGAAGAGGGGAGGGATTGTCTCCTGCAACTGTCTCCGTGCATAGCTAATAATAGCTGACTTTACATCATACTTTAAAGCTTATAACGTATTTTATATCATCTGAGTCACATGATCACCCTGTGAAGTAACTGCTTCCATGATGATTTTTTTTGCAGGTGGGAAAATAAGACTATGACTGAGATTTGCCCATCCATCAGTAAATGTCAGAGGATAGAACCAGCCCCAGACCTGACTCCAGCTCTACCAATCTACCATTATTCTGTGAAATTCACAATTAGATCCTTTCTAGATAGGACCACTTTGGTAAATGTTTCTAATGAACTTTATTCTGCTGTCTTAAGGTAGAGGTGAGCCTAGATTCTCAAAGGTTCTGACGTTAAGATATCGGAAGTCCTACCAAACTGGAAAGGTTTCCAGTACAGCCTGCCAGTGGTGATTAGCATCTCCTCAAAGACCAGCCTAGCTACTTAGAAAAGTTTATCACCAGAAGACTGGCTACTAGGCAGTAATTTTTTTGGCTACCACAACTCATGAGAACTGTCCATTCAAGGTGGTGCTGGAGACTTGGAGCCAGTAAAGGAGTCATCATCTGCAATTTATAGTCCTCTAAACAATGAAAGTATAGTCCTTTGGAAGTATTGAAATGAATGAGAAGTAATTAGTTTATAACTGTAACAGGGAAGATAAATTATAATGCAATCAATTTTTAATTATTCATATGGTAATTTAGTCAGAAAAATCTTGCTGCCAGATTCTATTGGCATAATTAAGTAGACTAATATAAAAAGTCATGAGTTTCCACAGTTTAATATCTCTCATTTATTTGTACTTTGTCATACTCCCCCAACCCCCCACCAGCAACCTTTTGGGACTTCTTTTAAGAAATGAAAATATTTAATTAGCTCCTCTAACCCAAAGGTGTGACAAACAAATACTTCTACTGAACCCAAAAGAAAAGTCTAAGATACAATGGAGTTGAGGGCAGAATACTGAGCAGAATGGAAAAAGTGGAAGCAAACCATTCTTTCCCAGGCAACCTTTCACAATATAACTTGAGTCACTGTCCCCATGACCACAGCAAAATTTGATTGCACTTTCAAGTTGAAAAGGCACAAAGTATAAACCCATATTTCTATATCTTACCATTAAAAGCCAGTAGGAAGTGATAGAAAGAAAAATTCCATTTAAAATAACCACAGACAGAATAAGATACACAGCAACTATATGAACACAATTACAAAACACTTTTCACAAAAAAAACATTTAAATAATTGAAGAAATATTAATTTCTTATAGGTAGAACAGGCCAATATAATAAAAATGAAAATATTACTAAATTTATTTATTTAGTGTCATATTGAACTGCCAAAGAACTATTTTGTAGAGCTAGAAAAATCTGAATCTAGAGGAACAAAGTGTTAAAAATACCAAAGGAATCAATGAAAAAAAAAATGAAAGAAGGCAGCCTAGCAGTGTCTGGTCTCACACTATATTACAAAGTGCTAATCATCCAAACGATCTGGTACTGGATAAGAAATAGAGAGGCTGATCAATGGAATAGATTAGGTACACAAATATGCAAAGTAAATGACCACAGTGACACAAAAGAGTGGAGTGCCAAGGGTAAGAGCTCGTTACTTGACAAAAACTGTCGGCAAAACTGGAAAACAGTATGGTACATCTCACACCATATAACGAAATAAGATCAAAATGAGTATATGATTTAGATGTAAAGGGTGAAATAATAAGAAAATTAAGAAAGCAGGGGAAAAATTAACTGTCGGATATATGGATAAAGGAAGAGTTTATTACCAAATAAGAGATAGAGAGGTTCATGGGAGGTAAAGTAGATGATTTTGATAACATTAAATTTTAAAGGGTTTGTATAAACAAAACCAATGCAGCCAAAATTAGAAGGAAAGCAGAAAACTGGGGAAAATTCTTACAGCAAGTTTCTCTGATAAGGGTCTCATTTCTCAAATATATAGGGAATTGTGCTGAAATTATAAAAATAAGATCCATTTTTCTAATTGATAAATGGTCAAAATATATAAATGGGCAATTTTCAGAAGCAGAAATCAAAACTCTCAATGGTCATGTGGAAAAAATGCTTTAAATCACTAATGATTAGAGAAACACTAATTAAAACAACTCTGAGGTACCACCTCATACCTATCAGATTGCCTAACATGATAGAAAAGGAAAATGACAAATGCTGGGGTGGGAGGTGGGCATGTGAAAAATTGAAAAATTATGGACTGATCTAACCATTCTGGAGAACAATTTGGAACTTTGCCCAAAGGGTTATAAAACTGTATGTACCCCCTTGACCCAGCAATCCCACTACTAGGTCTGTATCCCAAAGAGATCAAATAAAAAGGAAAATGACCTATGTGTACAAAATATTTATAGCAGCTCATTTTGTGATGAAAGAGGATTGCAAACGGAGAAAATGCCCATCAATTGGGGAATGGCTAAACAAGTTATGGTATATGAATATGATGGAATTCTATTGTACTATAAGAAATAATGAATGGGATGATTTCAGAAAAACCTGAGAAGACTTATATGACCTGATGCAAAGTGAAGTGAGCAGAGCTAGGAAAACAAGGAACACAGTAACAGCAACATTGTAATGACTATCAACAGTGAAAGCCTTTGCTTCTCTGATCAATATAATGATCCAGGATGATTCCAAAGGACTCATGATGAAAAAGGCTATCCACTTTCAAAGAGAGAACTGATGGACTCTCAGTGCAAGTTGAAGTTTTTATTTTATTTTTCTTGCTTTTTTCACAACATGGCAAATATAGAAATATATTTTGCATGACTTCATATGTATAGTAGTTATCATATTTCTCACCTTCTCAATGGGTGGGGAAAGTAGCAGGAAGGAGAAAATTTGGATCTCAAAACAAAAATAATTTTTTTAATGGCCTCAAGTGACTAGAACATGAATTCATTGGAGACTCAGACTTTGCTAATCCAGCAAGGGAAATTTGCAGAGGTTTATGGGTAGAAAGAGCCCTACACTTGGAGACAAATGACATGGCAGCTCTATTCACTAGCTACAAGACCTTAGGCAAGTCATTTCACTTTATGAGGCCCAAATTTCCCCATCTGTAAAACTGAGGAGGTTGGCTAAGATGGTATCCAATGTACCTTCTACTCATAAAATTGGTGGGTTTAATAATTTAATTCCTTCTAACTCAGCTAATGGTAGGCACTGGCTGAAGATCAGTTATTGAACTTGCTAAGAGTTCCAGTAATTCCTCCTATGATTCTGGAATGGAAAAGGGAATGGAAAGCAACTCTTGTCAGCTTTCTCCTTTTTTTATTTCTCCATAAACATGACAATCATTTCATGTTGTTCCTGGGTCACAGGATAGTGGATATCTATCTGCTGATTTTATGATGAACAAAAAGGGGGACTTTTTCTGAAATATTTGCTTTGAGAGACCCAGAATACAAAATCCTAGTCCAGTCCTCTCCTTTTGCAAAGGTAAACACTCAGGGTCAGAGAGATGAAAGGATTTGTTAGTCAGTGACATCTTTGAAGTTTCCCCTTTGGAGATGAGGTAATGTCAACCTTAGTGTCCACGAAGTAACTAGATTCCCTGTTTAAACAGGTTTCTTTTTTCCTAGAAATTTTTTTCTTTTTTTTCTTTTTCTTTCTTTCTTTTTTTTTGAACAGGACCTATGATTTTATTGCAATGAGAAAACTCCCTCTACCGTTGCAGATTGGCACCTGAGTTTCTGAGAGTTGCCTGAGGCAGGTTGAGAAGTTAAGGGTCCCACAGCTCATAGTCACAGCTAGGGTGCCTCAGAAGCTAGACTTGAACCCAGGGCTTCCTGGCTTTGGAGGCCAGAACTCTATCCATTACAGTAGTTTACCTCTCTAGAATTAGCTCAGAAATTTTTTACCACAGTTAACAAACAAAAAAATGCACCTAGTTACTCCAACCAATCTACATGAACCATAACAACCTTATGGATAAGTCACTTAAAATCATTTAATCAACTCCTCTTCACATCTCCTACAATAAAAAGTACTGTGTAAATGCTTGACTTTAAAAATGCAAGGAAGATGAGAGCTATGCAGTCTTCACCTGGGTCTCCCTCGGGGAAGGACAAAGTAAATGTATAAGGCTCCCACGTCCAAATGTCTCAGTGTCAGAGATCTCTCACACCTTCCTGGGCCGGGAGAGGCAGACTGGATTGCGGGAGAGGACCGACTACAGGAAAGGAAAGGAGGGAAAAGGAAAGCAAAGCAAAGCCAGAAGGAAAGAAATGAAGAGGGAAGGAAGAGAAGAGAAGAGAAGAGGAGAGGAGAGGAGAGGAGAGGAGAGGAGAGGAGAGGAGAGGAGAGGAGAGGAGAGGAGAGGAGAGGAGAGGAGAGGAGAGGAGAGAAAGAGAGAAGAGAAGAGAAGAGAAGAGAAGAGAAGAGAAGAGAAGAGAAGAGAAGAGAAGAGAAGAGAAGAGAAGAGAAGAGAAGAGAAGAGAAGAGAAGAGAAGAGAAGAGAAGAGAAGAGAAGAGAAATCAGAACTACTGAAGGACCTTCTCAGCCGAGATTTGCTGTCCCTGGTGAATTGCGGAGGAGAGGGAAGTAAAGCGAACTAAGCTGCTTAGCTTGGGAAAGAAGAGGGGCGCGCGAGAGCCTCGCCACGGAGCAGGGCGCATCGAAGGAGAAGGGTCCCTGGCACCGGGCGCACAGGAGCGGAGCGACGGAGCATGGAGCCGGGAGCACGAAGGAGAGGGGAGCGGGGAGCAGCCCAGCACCGCGCAGGGGAGCGCAGAGGGCATTCTGCGAGCCGACGCCAGAGGACAGCACGGCAGGTTGGCGGAGCTAGGCAGAGGACAGCCGCCTCACCGCGGCCGCCTCCCCGGCATGTCACTTTCCCCTCTCAACTATTGGACCAGAATGCTCCCCTGGACGTCCCCACCAACTCCTGGCCCGCCTCCGAGCGGGACAAACCGAGCGAGAGATGTTCTCGTTGATTCAGGACCCCAGGTTCTCACCCTGGGTTCAGGAGAGGGAATGAAGGTTCGAGGAGCTGCTGTTACCCCTGGTCTGCCGATCCCACATCTTTCCATTGGCCCACTTTCTCTACCAGCTGTGGCCAGCTGTACCACTGTTTTATCAGGGGTCCGTGGCTTCAGCTTTGGGGTAAGGGATGAAGAATGGTGAAAGTGGGGAGCTAGGGTCATTTTTTTTCCCCTCAAGCCCCAGGGATTCAGGGCAGGAAGCACAGACTTCTACTTCTGGGAATATGCCATAGACCGGGAAAAGAGGGAGGGGAAGGGGAGGCGGAAGGATCTTCAAGTAGGTTAGGAATTTCAAGTGCCCAATATCCTAGGATTTAGAGCTGCGGAGGACCTTAGAGAGGGCGTGTCCCCAGGGAACGGGGTCGGGAAGGTCTAGATTCAACAAATGGAGTTAAAAGTGCAGATGGCCCAAGGCAAAGGATTGTAAGGAATCTTGCTTCAGAATTGAAAGGAACCTCAGAGATCACGTAGGCGGGCTGGTCTTTTTACAAATGTAGAAGCTGAGGCCCAGGGAAGAGAAATAACGGCTTAGCTAAGGTCACACAGGGAGTTAGTAGCGAGTAGCTGTCCGAATTAGCTCCCACTTCTTTGGCACAAATTTCAGTATGCTTTCCACTGCAGGAGGATAGTAAGAAGCTTTCAAAAGGTCAAAGGCCAGATTGAAATTGATGTGAATGCCTCACCTCGGAACCACCCTGCCTACCCTGATCTGTGACTCCCCTCGTCCTAGATGAAAAATTGCCCTTCTGAGTTGTAACATACCCAGGGACAATCGGGTTCGAAGAATAAGAGCCCCTGCCAAGTTCAAATGAGTGGTT
Organism: Notamacropus eugenii; assembly: GCF_028372415.1. Lineage (NCBI taxonomy): Eukaryota > Metazoa > Chordata > Mammalia > Diprotodontia > Macropodidae > Notamacropus > Notamacropus eugenii. The sequence goes on along the minus strand of NC_092874.1, from coordinate 45,383,153 downwards.
GGGAGACCGGCTAAGTTTAGAAATAGGAGTGTGTTGTGCAAAACTGGAAATAGGTCCTGAGGAGAGGAGAGAGTTAGACCAAAGTCATCCTCGAGTCTGTCCTTCCTCCCCGACCCCACCCCCACCTCCACTGCCCAGATACACATAGTAACTAATAAGTGGGTACAACCTCTCAAGGAGCGGAATCTCTACTCTGATCTTAGCTATTACACCTGGTACTTTGTATATGGGAAGGGAGGCTGAGACAGCCCATACCTGCTTCTGAAAGTTTGCTTCCTGTACCTAATTCAAGAAATCATACCTCCGGCCTAGTACAAGACTTTATTGACAGCCGCCTCGGTCAGATCTTCCTCTGAAATATTTAATTCACTCTATGGAGATACATTCCAGGCTCAGCCCTTCCTCCGACAGCCCTTTCAATGCAGTGGTAAAGAAGTCCATTATGACTCAGGAATGTCTTATGTTGGGAAGTGAAAGCAATCTGACAAGGGAGAAGAGATCTCCATAGCCTAGGCAAACTAAGGGTTGCTAAGCTGACTGGGTAGATACATATAGGAGAAAAGTTAGTTCCTGAATATCCTATACACAGGACTCAAGAGCAGCCCAAGATGGAGGCTAGAAGTTGGCCAAGGGTACCATGCTTGGGATAATTGAAGTACAGATTTAGAGCTAGATAGGACATTATCATCCGTAGAGTCACCTCTCCCTGCTTTTGCAAATGAGGAAACTGAGGCCCAGAGAAATTAAGCAATTAAAAAATTAAGTCCAGTCACATGGGTAGTATCAAAGTGAATAGGAGTTCACTGCTTCTAAATCAGTACTCCTAGGATGATTCCTCTGAGTTACCTGAATGAATTGGAAATAATATATATTTATTGTCCTTATTATGGGGTCATAAGTTTAGAGTTGGAATGGGCCTCAGAAGACTTAATCTAACTTCATCATCTTTCCATTGAGGAAACTGTGGTATAGAAAGGGTTAAATGACTTGCCAACACAAGTTTTTGTTTTTCAGTCTTTTTTTCAGTCATGTCCCACTCTTCATGATCCCATTTGGGGTTTTCTTGGCGAAGATACTGGAGGGGTTTCCATTTTCTTCTCCAGTTCATTTTACATATGAGGAAACTGAGGTAAACAAGTATTTTAAGACTCAAGTCTAGAACTCTTTACACACACAGTAGGCACTTAAAAATGATACAAATTAGCAAGCAGAAGATAGGAATTTTATCTAGGTGCCTATCAGTTCTTTCTTTCCAGGAGAATGTCACTTCTTTGACTAGAGGGACTGGTTGGGTTTTGTCTGTGGATCTCCAATACCTCACAGGTGGAGTAAGTGGCACATAATAAGCACACATTTAACACACGAAAGAATGAATGAAAACCCGCCTACACAGGCTAAGTGAGCATAAGGCTCTAAATTCCTTGCTACCATAAAGTTGGTGACTTGGAGACTGACAAAAACAGCCCTTTGTCTCCTTAACCCTAAGTTTATTTCTCTGAGGGAAGAAAAACAGATCTCATTGGTCCCATTTTACAAGTGATGAAAATGAAAGACAGAATAGATAGATAGTTGTGTGCAGAACACTTTTTAGTGATACTGGTAAGCATGAAGGTTCCTTATCCTGCAAAATATTGCTTCAATTCTCCTAGACAACTACTAGATGACTGGGTATCAAAGTGGGTAGAGCACTAGCATTGGACTCAGGAAGACCTGAGTTCTAGTCTCAACTCAAACACTAACCTTAGTTCGCTCATCTGTAAAATGGAGGTGATACTAGCACCCACCTCCCAGGGTTATTCTGAGTTAGGCAGCTAATATAGGTACAAAAGACAGAGAATAAATTCTGGCAAGAGAGGAGTTAACCAGTTCTTAAATGGTGTGTGTGTGTGTGTGTGTGTGTGTGTGTGTATGTGTGTGTGTGTATGTGTGTGTGTGTAGTTATATATATATATACATATACACACACACACACATACACACACACACACACACACACACACACACACATATATAGTGACCATTTTCCTCTGGGAGTTAAATTAATTTGTTCTGACCCTTTAGCATCTATCTGAGCACATGTTGATCCCCTATCTGCGTCAGCACTGTGTCAATAGATGACTCTACTACAGGCAGCAGGCTGGACTATTTAAGAGACAGCTTTTCCAAACCACCATAAGTTGTCTAACCTGGACACTCAACACATCTCTCTGGCTCGAAATAGGAAGTTGCTATCATATTTTTAAGGTAGGAAATTCGGAATTAACTCATTTTTATGAGAGGGATGAAATTGTCATTTACTGCCACAGGAATGCCTATTATCATGTATTTCTGGTGATCTATTTTCCATGTCTCTCATGGTTTTAAATTATTACTTATAACTGCATTTTTAACTATTCCTTCTTCAGACTTAGTCAAAATGAGAAACTATGACATTATTTTAAATAGCATTTTTAATGACAATGGTTAGTAAGTTGTAAGTGGAGTCAAATTGATTTGTATTTTTGAGGAAAAAAAGTTTAGTCTTCAAGGTATTAGCATCCTGTTCCCTCACAGATATAATCAAATACTGTAAAAGCTGTCCTTTAAAATGGGACTGAAATCATTTGAAGAAGTATAATGCAGGGTTGGGAAGGCTTTTAAAGTCTTGCCAAATAAAAATGCTGGAAGATTTTAAGGTTCAAAGTAGCTATGGAAATACCATTAAGCACTCCAGTGCTAGGAAAGTGAAAATTGCGTTTGCCCAGGAAACTAGTGTAGACCATTAATGTCTTCTCAAACGTGTTCTGATCTCTAGTGAGACCTCTAAGTCTTTCATATTTCTAATGAAGATGCATTTATTATGGTTAAGATTCAATGCTAAACCTTGTGTATTGCTTGTAAAAAAAAAAAACTGCTGTAAATGGGATTTTTTGTGGTTCTTGACTGCTTTTTAAAATGGATATTTCTTCCCAATTTAATCCAACACAATGGTTACTTAACTAAGGGGGAAATAAGTTCTCTGTTTGAGTCTGATTCAATGAATAGAATCTTCTTTTTAAAATGAATTCTCCTCCCTTTCATCAAAGGTTCTGCTGTCCTGTCTTTGCCTCTCCCCTACTATGAATCTTGTCCAGTATATCCAAGCTAATTAATGATGTTCCATTCAAACTAAAGGTTTCCTCCTAAAGATAGAAAAAAATAGAAGTTTTTCTCGGGGGGAGGAGAGGTGTTGGGGGGTGGATACTGCCTACTTTTTCATAAAGTGTACTTTGTCAGAAAGTAAGGACATATAGATGAAAAAACACTGGACTTCTAAGCTGAGAAACCATAGGCTTATAAAATCACAGATCTAACTGAAGTTCTAACTGAAATGGAGTTCAGGTTATCTAATTTAATCTCATTTTATAGAGGAGGAACTGAGACCCAAGAAGTCACGTGACTTGCCCCCAGGTCAGAAAGGTAACTCAGCAGTCCAGCTAGAATCTAAACTCAGGTCCTCTGCTTCCAAAGCTTTTGTCCTAGCTTCAACCAGTTCCTAACTGTACAACATTTGGTAAAAAAGAAAACAAAAAAACTGAACCTTTCTGGATCTCCGTTGTCTTCATCTGGGAAATGGGAAATTTGGTCTAGATTGGGATTTCTTAATCTGAGGTTCAAAGATATCAAAGGGTCCATGAACTTGGATGAGGGGGGAAAATCACATCATTATTTTCACTAACCTCTAACTGAAGTTTAGTGTTTCCTTCAATTATGAATTTTTTTTAAATCCTTATTATTTTGAGAAGGAACCCATAGGTTTCACTAGAGTGACAAAGGGATCCATGACACACCCAAAAAGCTTACAGATGCGTGCTAGGTACTTTAATCTGCCTCCTTGCATTCCCTCAAGACATATATTTCACTGGGGAAAGAATGAACAAAGCTAAAAAGGCTGGATGATCTGATTTATCTCTGAGATTCCTTCCACTTGGAAAATTCTACAATTCCAGTAAAGGCTCAGTAGACTCAATTAAAACAATAAAAAGACACTTTTATAGGCAAAGGGTCTGTCTCATAGCATCACCTGAAAATGTCCTTTGTATGCTATTTGTACTTTGTCACAAGCTCCTCTAGAGTGTAACCAGGCACCACCTTATCTCTTACCTGGGGTAGCCTCCTGCCAGTCTTCCTCTGTTTTCCACTGCTCCTTCAGCATAGCAGTCTTCTTTCCCCTAACTGCCTCTGAATTCCTTCCCTCCTCCTGCAGCTATGTACAGTAGCCTCAGCATCTGCGTGCTCCTCGCTGTCCTGTCAGCAAGCTCCTTGGGACAACAGCCAAAAGAGTCCAGCCATGCCAACCCAGGGACTTCCGAGCTGGAGCAGAGCCTGGCTGCCCAGCACCGGCATGTCCGTGCTCCTGCCTCCCCCAGTCAACTGAAGCCTCTACAGAGAGCTGATGGAAATGCGGACTCCAGGAGCAACTTCGGGGCTTTGTTGGCCAGGTACATCCAACAAGCCAGGAAAGGTAACAGAATCCCTCACCCTCTTCTCCCTCATCTCTTGCAAATATTTCTACAAGGCTTTTTTGCAATGTTCAGTAGAAAAACTCAGAAGTAAATATATTTATAGGAATAAGTTCCTTTTTTTTCTTTTCCTCAACACATATTTTGCAAGCAACAAAACCTGTAGCCATTTTTAGCATTCTAAGTGCTGAAATAATAATAATTAATGCTAGTGGCAGGTGATGTTTATGTAGCGTTCCTTAAGTTAAAGCTGGAAGACATTGTGGAGGTTTGCAAGGTAAACCTAATTAGTTAAGTCCTATTTCTCATTCCCATATTACAGATGAAGAAATTGAGGCTTGGAGTGCTACAAAGATTTTGTTATTATTTGGCACTGATTCTTAACCTGGGGTCCATGGACATCTTGGGGGTTTGTGGATAGCTTTCAAGGAGTCTGTGAACCTGGATGAGAGAAAAAAACTGCACCTATATCTTCATTAGCCTATGCTTTCCTCTTTATTTTATGTGTTTAAAAATATTATTTACTTCACAGGCTGCCAAAGCCATCTATGATACAAAAAAAAAAAAAAGATTAAGAAAACCCCTATTCTATTCTCAATGGGCAGAGAATGGGAGGAAGGGAGGGAAAGAACTTGGAACTCAGATTTTTTTAAAGAATGTTTAAAAAATGCATGAATAAATAAAAGGGGGAAACGAAATCTAAAATAAATATTTTTTTTAAAAAAACCCTATTGTATATGATGCTCAGTGACTAACTAGAGGGCCAGGCTATGAAAAGAAGAGTCACCAGTAATTCAGTTCCCCATACTGACATTATTTATTTGTTGAGGCTTCAGTTCTTTCTCTGAAGATGTTCATATTTCCTCAATGAATATTTTCACACCAAAACTGAATTAATTCCTTCAGATAATTAAAATAGGATAGTCATAAAAAACTTCTAACCCCTATTTTTTTTAACCAAATATATAGGATCAGTGTGGTACAGTGGGAAGGACATTAGAGCTGGAGTTCCTAGTCTGAATACTGAGCTTACCTTTTAATCCCCATGTAAGAAGCCACTTTGTTTCTCCTCAACCTCTGATTCCTTATCTGTAAAAAGAGGAAATTAATCTAGATGGCTTCCAAGGTACCTTCCAGCCCTAAAACTATGATCATACAATCCCTATGCATTTTGACTTTAAAATCGTGGAGGAACACCCAACGTGAATTTTAATAGACTTACAAGATTTGACAGAAATAGTGGCCCTTAGAATATTAAATTTTGCTGTGTCAGATTTCACCAAAGCAAGAATTAGAAGGAGTGAATGCTTCATGTTAAATGAATGCTTCTCTGCCAAGCTGAGAGGGATCATCCGTGGGTGAGAAGGACATTTGGGTTTAAAACCTTTAAAGACTATCACCATTGTGAAAGGATCTGATGATTTATTTCTTACTGTTTGAATAGAGATTGTTCACCAATTCCCTAAGAGATGAATGAACCATCATTTCTCCAGCATCTGACATTATTCCCTGGGAATAAATTAGGTTCTCAGAAAGCATCATGGACTGGGTTCCAGGAATCCTGGACTTCAATGCCATCTCTGTCCTCACACAGCTCAATGTGGAAAGAACAGAGATTCTAGAGGTTCTACCACTCAAGTCAGTCTCCCAACTTTTATGGTTCTTAAGTCAATAAGCAATTATTAAGATGATATTACATTTTAAAAACTGAGCCAATGTGCAGTCCACAGGGATCCTTATGTAATGGCTTCCATTGCTATTTGGGTTTGATGCCACTGTTAGGGAATTCCTGAATGAGGAGGCTTCCTCTACCAAGGCACATTGGCACCATTGAGTTAGAGTTGAGCAGACCACTGAAAGGTTAAGTGACTTGCCCAGGATCACACAACCAATATGTACCAGAAGCAAGACTTGAACCCATGTTTCCCTTATTTCTAGGGAGGTTTTCCATCCACTTCGCCAGTGCTGCCTCAGGCCAATAGTTTTAGTAATTGCTTCAAGTGGAACTACTTACATGTGACTTTCCTTTCATCCATATATACCTTCCATGTCATGAACTAAGTTTGAGATTGTATTCATAGGATCATGGCATATAAAGTCAAAAATGACCATAAGTTATCTAAGTTCAACCCTCTCAGCTAGCAGGTGAGGAAATTAAGGCAGAGAAATGAAGTGATTAACTCAGGATCTCATAGGTAGGAAAAAGAAAAGCAATGATTCAATCCTCTTCACTGGAACAAATGGGGAAGATGTGACTAAATCACACTTCTCTTGATAAGGATCTGGAGGTCTTAGTGGACCACAGGTTCAATACAAGTCATGGCAGTAAAAGAAAAAAAAATAGATAATGCAGTCTTGGGCAACATTCAGAAGGGCATAAAAAGAAGGAGATAGTCTACTTGCTGAATTCTGCCCTGATCAGGCCATATCTGGTGTATCCTGTTCCATTTGGGGCGCAGTATTTTAGGAAAGACTTTTGATAACCTCAGAAACATCCAGACAAGGGGAATACAGATGGTAAAAAAAAAAAAAAAAAAAAAAAAAGTCCTTGAGATCTTGCTACAAAAAATTAATTGGAGGATCTGGGAATCTTTAGCCTGGAGAAGGGAAGACTTAGGAAATATGTGATATAATTAAAGTATTTTTTTAAGTATTAAGTATTTAAATATTTAAGTATTTTTAAGTATTTAGCTATTTTAAGTATTGAAGTATTAGAAAGGGCTGTCCTGTGAAAGAGCTGTAAGACATACTTTTCTTGGCCCCAGAGGGTGGTACTGAGTCATTGGCAAAGTATGTAAATGGGCAAATTTAGGCTGAATACAAGAAATTAAAAATCCCAACAATGAAAGCTATAAAAAAGTGGAATGGGTTGCCTCTGGAAGTCATGATTTCCTCCTCATTGAAGGTCTCCAAGTCAAGGTCACATGACCACTTGTTGAATCTGTTGCAGAGGGTCCTTATTCAGGAATGGAGAGAACTAGCCAATTTCCAAGATCCCTTCCCCCTCTGATTCCGTGATTCAGAGTCCAGTGAGGAATCTCTACTTATATCACAACCATATCCCCATCATATGACCCTATTAGGTGAAAAAATAGAGGATTTGTTCTTCTTAGAATTGTCTTCATATTTCCCATTAATTGCAGCCCTTTTAGCCAACTCTGAGTCAGAAGGTAAAGTTAGGTTGCCACTTCAGCAAATTGTCTTCCTCTTTCAGGAAATTGGTCAGAGTGGCATGCTGATTTTCCCTTCCTGCTAAGCCAGTGGAAAGTTAGAAGTCCTATGGCAAAGGTTGCATCAATTCTTTAATGATCTTCTAAGTTTTTGGTTAATTAGCTATAACAAGATGCTTGAGATGTGTCCTAGCTGTGTGACTTTGGGCAAGTCATCCTGGTTCTCAGTTTCCCCATCCATGAGATGAGGGGGAGGGACTAGAGGCCCTTCCCAGATCTAAATCTGTTCTTGTCCTAATCCTTTGCCCTTCATTCACAATCTCTTCTTTTGCTGTAAGGATAAGCTCATTTTGCAAAACCAAATGAAATGTGCCTTTGTCACATAAACTGCTCATATTACAAGGGTGTCACTAGGCTCTCCTTCAAAATTAATATGAAACATCGACATGTAACTCTCACCCACTTCATTTGAATATTTTGAGATGGTTCACATTTCAGACTTCTAAGTTGTATGTAAAGTGAGATATGAGTTTACAATTAAGCCAAGTGTGTCGCTGCAGGTTATCAAATATCTCTTAGATAAAGGGCCTAAAAAATATTCTGTCTTCCATCTGTTCCTGCCTGGTCTGTGTTGTAAAGTCTAACTGAACTGTACCTTTGGAAGCTCCTCTATGACACTTCCCACCAGAACCATGGCAATATCAAAATTCCTGTGCTGGCTTCCTGGCCCAACCCCAAAGGCACTGAGTCCACTTTCCTATTACAAGGTATTTTCTTTGCTTGAATAAGCAGCAGTATCACTGGGGAGGTTTTGATTGGCCAGCCCTCTATGGAGGGGCATTTATCCTAACTATAAATACCACATTTGCAAAGCAAATCTTGAGCTTATATATGTTACAGTTAAATTCTGAAAATTGGCTAATTTTGACAGGGAGCTGAATAATTATAGATTATGACTGAATTGACCATCTGTTCCCAACCCACTATTTTATTTATGGAACAAATAAACATTATGATCTGTCAGCATAACTAAGACAAGTAACAATGGAGTATCTGATAAAAGACTGACCTTAAATCTGGAAGTCCTGGGTTCAAGTCCTGCATCTCAAATGTGTGACCAAGAACAAGCTGTTTAAATTTTCAGGGCCATACATTCCCCCCAGACTATAAATTAAAGACTACATTGCTGATACGCATAGTTGAGGGTCTTTACATGTTGCACATTTATTTCATTTGTTTTCAGTAATGTCCTACTCTTTGTGACCCTTTTTGGGTATTTTATTGTCATTTCTTCTCCAGCTCATTTTACAAATGAGGAAATTGAGGCAAACAGGGTGAAGTGACTTGCCTAGAGCCACATAGCTAGTAAGTGTCTAAGGCCAGATTTCAATTCAGGAAGATGAGTCTTCCTGACTCCAGGCCAAGTTCTTTATCCACTATGGCGCCACCTAGTTGCTCTTGGCACAGAGTAAGCACTTAGTAAATGTTTCTTGGACTGACTTAGATTGAGCTCCTCTAGGGCAGGTGCTGTCCTTTGACTTTCTTTGTCTCCCCAGCATTTAAGCACAGTGCCTGGAATACAGAAGACACTTAATAAATGCTTATTCACTGATCCACTCCCACAGATGAAACCATACACAAATAAAAAAAAATCTAACATATTTAAATGTGATGAACTGTGCTTTAAGTTACTTTTTTTAACAAGGCTAATTAATTGGGAAAGGATTTGTTTGTTGACAGGTAGTAATAGTAGAAAGATCATATGTTTACCACCCCCCAAGATTAAAAGTTTCTCATTTGCACCACCAAAAGCTATTAGGCTGATTTATTCAGCTTGCATCCATTAATATTGACCAATAGAAGGAGTTATATCCATTGCAGTCAAAACTACTTTGATTAGAATATGGAAATTTTCAAATGCAAAATTGTATCTTTCATCCTTAGAGAAATAATCACTATATGGATGGAAGGAAATGCAATTTACTTTCTTCTGATCAACACTCTCTGGGTGCTCTTTACTAAAATTTAGAGAAATAATGCGATGGAATCGGGGCATTTTAATAAAATACAAAGCAACTAACTCTATGGCACAATGGGTAGAGAGCCACTGTGGAGTGACTATAGAGTCAGGAAGACCTGGGCTCAAATCCTGCATTAGATTCTGGCTATGTGACCCTGAGAAAGTCAATTTTCTTCTGTCTGACTCAGTTTCCTCATCTGTAAAATGGGTATTATAATAACAACTACCTCCCAGGGCTGTTGTGAACAATAAATGAGATAATATTTATAAAGCACTTTATTAAGTTTAAAGTGCTATATAGATGCAATTATATATCCTTATATATACTCTTACATGTTATATATATATATGTATATACATATGCATATATATGGGCATGTATGCTGTTATATACCCTTAATGTCCCAAGTACACCATTAAGAATTCCAGAAGATCACAGATCTGATTGGAGCCTCTTGGCAATTTGGGGGTGAAAAAGTTATAACCATCTTATGTACAGTGATTTTGGAGTAGGAATAACCGGGACTTGGAATCAGGAGAGCCAGGTCATTCTGTCTTTAAAGTGTTAAAGTCATTTTTTTAAAATATCAGTTCATTTCCCTGAGGTTGTTTCCACATCTGTAAGATGAGGTTAAAAATTCTTGCTCTGAGAACCTTCTAAGATTGCTAGAGGAAAGCATTTTTACCAAGCATCATATAAATGAGAGGTATTACATATTCTCTGGAGAAACCATATTTTCATCCTCTCATTCAATCTTTTGAAATCTATATGGGAATCTCTCAGCTTTAAATGAAATCTTTAAAAGATTTGTTTTCTGCTTGCCAGTTCAGTTTTTACCATTTGGTGGAATTTAATGCCTAAAGTGGATTATTTAAAAAATATATATATCACTTCCCTCTCAACTTTACTGTGAATGTTATTAGCATTCCTGGGCTTTTCATCTTACATTATATTTTAAAAGCTACTTTCTTCAGAAAAGAATTGTACCCATTGTGATGTTTTTTTAATGGTGTTTATCCAGCTGAGGAGTTCAATTCCACTGGGAAGCAATCATTCCAATATCAGAATATTAAAAGTGCATTAGCTTAATCATTATGGCTTTTAGGATTAGCCAAGCATATTTAGGAATCTTACAAGATAAAACTAAAAAATGCCTAACTACCAGTCGGCTCAAAATGAGCAACCACTATATGCTAGGTTTGCAGTATCTTCCTGAGGAGGCTGGGAGTAGAAAGAAAGGCTCAATTGGGAACAACTCTTCCTGTCCTAGAAAAACAAATGAACACAGAAGTAGAAACACTAATAGAGCATCTTTACCTTATTTTGAGTCATGGACCCCTTTGGCATCCAGTGGAGCCTGTGGTCCTGCAAATAATGCTTTTAAATGCATAAAAAATACATAGAATTACAAGTAAAAAAATATTGTGAAATACAGTTATCAAAACATTTTAAGAAACAGGTTCCTGGACTCCAGCTTACTAACCCCTGAACTACAAAAGCACATAAAAGTAAAAGCACAAATAGCTTAAAGAATACAGTAACTGACATTTCTATGGTGCTTTAAAGTTTGCAAAACACTTTATAAATGTTGTCTCATTTGTAGGATCAGAACAATCCTGGGAAGTACTTTTATGATTCTGGTTTCACTGATGAGGAAACTAAGGCAAACTTGCCCGTGGTCACATGGCTAGTTAAGTGTCTGAGGCTGGATTTGAAATCAGTTGTTCCTGATTCAGAGGGTACAGGGTGGGATGGGGGAGGGAGTATGTTCTATCCACTGGGCCACTGAGTTGCCTCTTAGATGATAGACATGCATATATGCATATACATTTATGTGTATGAATAATGCACATATATAATGAACAATCCTATAAGTGACTTAAAAATATCCAGAAATATTTATACTTTGCAGAAATGTATTTAATGGGAGGGATGTCAAAGCTAAAGTCTAGAGATCTGGGTTAAAATCTTCCTTCTGATACCTAATAGCTGCATGACCCTAGGTAAGTCACAAGCTCTCCATGAGGTTGTTTTCTCATTTGTACAATGGACATGATAGTCAGCCAATAAACATTAAGAGCCTACTGTGTAAGTGGGGTTGTGAAGAGTCCGACTGCACTGAAAGGACTGAACAACAAAAAAGGATGTACCAGGCACTGGTTGTTGTTTTTCAGTCATATCTTATTCTTTATGACCTCATTTGGGGTTTTCTTGGCAGATACTGGAATGGTTTTCCATTTCCTTCTCAAGCTCATTTTACAGATGAGAAAACTGAAGCAAACAGGGTTAAGTGACTTGTCCAGGGTCATACAGCTATGAAATGTCAGACTGGATTTGAACTCAGGAAAATGAGTTTTCCTCACTCCAGACCCAGCCTCTATCCACTGCACCCCCTAGCTGCCTTCTGTTAACAATAGTATTGCCATATAAGTACCACCTGTTAAATTAGAAATTCCTAGAACAGTTCCCAATACAAATTGCTGCTTAACTAGTGTAGTAACTACCCCCTTTCTGATTCACCCAACTTGCACTTGGGTTGGATTGTACTCTGCTGGAACACCAAGGCTGTATTTTTGGCTGCCTGTCTCCAGCTAGGATCTTGTACTTACAAAACATTTAATAAGTATTTGTTTAGTGAATAGGGTTGAGTTTTTAACAATCATAATAAGGATGACTGAATGGCAGGAGGCCTATAAACTGGGATCTAACCCCAAATTAGACTTTCTAATTTGTCCCTGAAGGCAAAAAAAAAGAAAAAAGAGCCTGTACTGGATTTTGAGAACTATGGGGTCTAAGGGACAGCCAAGAGAGTAAAGTGATGCTTGCCTCTAGGTGGGGAGTAGATTGGAGAGGCTATATACACTGAGGCCAAAACAAGACTGTTCCAAGTGTGGCGGACAAGGAATATCAAAGCCCAGGGAAGGATCAGAAAAATTCAGGGGAAAAAGAAATATAAAAAAAAAAATGTTTATTTATTTTGCTTCTTTAAAAATTTTTATTTGGGCTTTTGAAAAGCCATTAAAAAATAGAAAAACGTTGTAGGTCTTCCTCCTAATCCCACCTTATATTTTTAGTTGAGCACGATGGTCCAAGGGAGCTTATCAAAGATTTAGGTGAACTATGAATCTGAAGACTGGTATCTGGAGGCCTTGGATTGGTGGCATGCTTTGCCCTGGGATTGTATCCTAGGGATTCCTTTCACAGCACATCTGCCTCATGAGGCAGCGATGACTATTCACTTAGACTGCCATGTTTGATTCCTAATAGACTCTAAAAGTCTTGCAATAGCAATCACTCTTAGGGAGACCTAGCCTAGAGACTTGGGTCTTGAGCATCTACTAGGCATTTCTCATTCGGTATAAACATTGGTAAAATACACATTGCCTCCTATCTCAGATTCTGAAAGTGCTGGGACCCCCCAAAATGACTGCATGGGCAATGTTGGCACATTTATCTTTCAGAGATATACATAGGCAGGTACAGAGATCTGGAGATATGCATAGAGATTTCCTCCTGTTCTAGAAATTCAAAGCAGCCTTCTTGATGTTTCTCACACATAACATGCTATGTTCCATCTCTGTACCTTTGCATAGGCTTTCTCCCATGCCCCTCTCTCCTTACCTTCACTTCTTGGAATTCTTAGTTTCCTTCAAAGTTCATCCTAAGCACCACCTCTAACATGAATTCCTTCTTGATTCCCCCCCTCCATGTTAGTATCTCCCCCACCCATGACCTTTAATTTGGTATATTTATAACCATATATACTTTAGCATATCCTTATTTATGTATAGATAATGGTATTGATCCTTTTTCAGAATGAAGGATGAACAATAAACAACAAGCAGTCTCCCTTGTTAGAGTACAAGCTCCCTGAGGACAGAAACTCTTTCATTTTGGTCTTTGTATCTCTAGCATCTTAGCACAATCTCTGGCATACAGTGGGTGCTTACTAAATGCTTATGGGATTATTGACTGACTGACTGATTGGAAGTTAAGCCAAGAAACATGTCATCTTGTTAATGATTCAAATTGAATGTTTTATTCTGCTGTGTGCAGAGTTTTTCAAACGTCTAAATATAGTTTTAAGCTTGAATAACTTAAATGTTTGGGTGTCAAAAAAGAGACATAGCAGTTGACATTGTAGGCATAGTAAGGTATGCATGTTCACACAGATAGTTATGTGTACATACGCATTCATCCATAATATATCCCCAGGATTCCAACTTGGGTCCTCGGACTCTACTAAAAACCTAGGCAAGGTAGATTGTTATACACAAGCATTAAGGTGACTTTCGCATTTCTCAATAAATTGCCTGCTTTTCCAATCCAAGATTTTGTTACTCATAATTGCCCCATAGACTTTATAGAAAGCTGAGGGCCACCTCCAGCTAGATGAAGCAGTTCACAATGGCCCTACCAAGGGTGATGACTGTGTAGCTCTCTATTTGATTTTTAGTTCCTGAATAATAAAGAATGTAGAAGTTTGCTACCTTAGGTAAGGAGGTAGAGAGCATGAAGAATCTGTGCTGGTGAATGTTCAACAACCAGCTCTCTGAAAATCCACAACCCATTTTTAAGTTTAATTTGCATCCTTTAAAATTTCTTCATAACTTTCTTAAGTCTTGGCAACCAACAAAACACTGGCTCAAGCCCTGATGTGCAGCATTTGCTCATTTCCAAGGCGCAACAATTGGATAACAATAACAATGTATCAGTTATACATATTAATACATATTGATAAAGTAAAGAATATGATATATAAATGTGATTTATTATATTTAATGTGTTATACCTATGTGTTATATTTAAAATACAATATCAAAAAGTATGATACAAGTAATAATAAATATTAATTTATTTAAAATATTAATAAATTATAAAAATAAAAGAATTTGTTCTGTGAAGTTTGGATTCAGTCAAAGGGCTGAATTTAAGGACCTAGAGGGTCCCAGGTTCCCCACCACTGGTGCAAATCTTCATACTGAAAATGTAACAATTGGCTTTCCCTACCTGATTAGAGCTGGTTCCAGCTCACCATGCTGGAAGCATAGAAAAGCTTTCCTCTAGATCAGGGGTTCTTAATCTAAAGTCTTTTTTTTATTGTTTCTAGTGTTTTGATGACTGTATTTCAATAAAATTTTAATGCTATGTAGTTTATTTTATGCATTTAAAGACTAGACACTGCCAGAGGAATCCATGACCTAGTAGAGGTCCAGAACCCCAGCTCTAGTACCTCTGATGGGCATCTATGTAATTTAGAGGCAAAATCAGATTCTTTTTTTTGAGTGAGTAGTTGCTGAAGTTGGAGGCTTGAAACCTCAGCAAGAGAATACAGTTGGTGTTTTGATGACATACAAAACTAACTTACTGAGAAATGATCGTTCTGTGCCATATGTGATTTCTGAAACAGATCCAAGAAGATGCTGCAGTTCCTATAAATGGTAATCAAAAGAACTTTGTGTTTAGCAAACTTATGTTCACTTTAGATTACTGATTTTAAAAAAAATAAGATAAACTGTGACCTACAAAGTAAGATACTAAGAAAGAAACAAAGAAAGAAAAACTCAGTATGGGAATCTGTAACCAAGGTGGGATCATCAGGGCTTTGTCACAAAGTTAAAAGTTGTTGGCAGCATTTGCAATTCTTTAGCAGATTAATTAGTTAAAATAGAAATCTACTAAATATCTTCCTGGGATCACCAGCAACCTATGTTCTAGAGTCTCTGTCTTCTATCACTCCCAACTCCTACTCAGTTAAGGGCATACTTCATGCCACTTGCCCCTGGTACAAAGATTCTTATGAAAAAACCAAGGTTTTCATCACTGGACACATCATCTTCTCAATCTGTTAGAGCATATCCATTCTAGCTTGGTACCAGTGGCTGGCCCCTAGAAAGCAGTGATTGGTTGTTGATTAGAAAGTTTAGAACAAGGTTCGCCAAGGTTGATGTATGCGACCCAGATAGTCTCAGTCCCATTTCATGCATTTTCAAACTATTCTGGGTCTGCATTGTATACACATGGGATACAAGGACTTAATCCAGGAAAAGAATCTGAAGGCATAAAAGGCCTTCTGATTCTGGGCACCAACAGTAACATACCTGGCATTATTTAGTGTGGCTTCAGTGGGAGGGCATACTTCAAGAAAAACAGGGCACTACAAATAAAATTTCAAAATTGCATTTGCAGCGTCAACAAATTCCCTTGCTTCACATATAATATAAGTACCTAAAGGGAGGGACTGTCTCATTTTTGCCTTTCTATACTCACCACGTAGCACTGTATGTGGCACATAGTAGGTACTTAACAAAATGCCTGTTGATTAATGGATCGATTTGCTTTTGCTTCTTTCCCTTTCCTCATCCTATTAGGTTCTTCTGCTAGGATGCCAGTCATCAAAAATCTCCAGAGCATCGACCCCAACCACAGGATAAATGACAGGGATTACATGGGCTGGATGGATTTTGGGCGCCGAAGTATTGAGGAGTATGAATATTCCTCCTGAAGAGGGTCAGAGCCCAACTGGAAATGATCCTCACCATTCTCCACAGAAAAATAATATTAACAAGACTAATCATTTGTCATCTCAACCAACTGATGTTTTAAATATGCATCATATATATTTAAGTATTCGATGTAAAAAATCTGCTTGTAAAACTGTATGATACACATATACAGAATTTTCCAAAAGAGAGGAAAAAAACCTCATGTTTCCTTTCCCTATGATTTCTGGTCCTACACAGTTGATATGACATTAAAATCTCATTCAATCCTCTTAGCTGGTCTTGTTGGCTGTTTGGCAATGAACTTTTGGGGTGATTAATGTCCATGCCCCAAAACCGAATTTTAAGGTCCTGTAAGATCATTCTAGCGACTGACATCCAGAGGGATCCCAGCCTAAATCCAGGCTGAAATGGTTGCCCTTTTCCATGTTGCCCTAGCATCAGGAGTCTGTTAGATTCAGTTTTTTATGACCCTGGACCTTCCTGGTTCCCCTTTCTCCTTCTCTTTCCAATTGCAAGTTGTCCCCTGAGACATCTACTAACTGCTACAATTCATGGAATAAATAGAATGTTCTCCGGCTTATGGTGAGTTAAACTTTAGTCTTATGAACTAGCCAAGGGGAATAGACAGCTGTGGGAGATGTATGGTAACAAACCAAAAACCAGATCATCTAAATTGTTTTTGAAGTAAAGGACTCAGAATTTATTAAAAACACCCACACATTCATTATTTTTGTTCCTAGCTCACTTTCCTCCAAGTACTTCTTAGCTTAAATTATATAAGAAGTAACCCAAATAAAACTCTGGACCCATTGCCTCATGCCTGATTTACTGATAGTGGGGATATGTTTTTCTCTAAGGATTAAACTGGGTAAGAGTCTCCCAGGATTCCAGGTTGGAGCCTTTGGCTCTATTAGAATCAGTCCTTCTCTTGAGTAGCCAGAGAAGAGTTAACAATTTATACATAGCACTCAATTGTCCTTTAAATATGTTATCCTACTTGGTCATCACAGCAATCCTGAGAGCTAGATGCTGTTATTATCCCCACTTGACAGATGAGATAACCGAGGCAGGCAGAAGTTAAGTGACCTGCCTAGGGTCTCACAGCTACCATCTAGGGCAAAAGCATTTTTCTCCACTATGAAGGCTAAAGAGGTAAAATGGCAATCTCACCCTTAGAAAAGTTGGAAGAAAGAGGAAAGAATAATCCAGGGTTTCCATTTTTTCCCTTTTACTAAAGCTTCACCTATTAGCAAAGCTAATTTTATAATATTCTCTCTACCTTAGGAAATGTTTTCTTATGACCATTTGTGATCTCTAGGATTTGGGACTGAAACTAAGATTTCATTAGTAATAGGAAACTCCTGAGTGAGCAAACTGCCTCTGTTATTGGAGGCGAGCACCTTCTCTGTAACTTAGATCTTAAAGTTGCCTAGCACCCTGAGAAAATGTGACTTGCATAGGGTCACTCAGCCAGTAAACATCTTAGGGGAGACCTGACCCTAAATCTTTCTGGCTTCAAAGCTGACTTTCAATCTACTGTATCAAACTGCTTCTTTTGAAATCTTTATCCAGTTTAATTCCTATAATTTTATAATGTGTCAACATCAACATTGAACGCTTGAGTGATAAATTCCCATGTTTTATTTTGTTTAGTTTTTAAGTCTAGACTGAACTTTTTGTATCCTTCATTCAAAAAGGCTCTTTGTCTCCTACTGGAAAAGACATTTTGATGTGCATAGACACACATATGTGGGAAAATCTAGGAGACAGAGAAACAGACAGCCTCAAAGCCAGGAAGGCCTAGGTTCAAGTCCCACCTGTGACATACGCTGACTGTGGGAGTCGGACACAGGTCTAGAAACCTCACAGTGCTCCAGGAAGTTCTCACCGACTATACATGGCAGAGAAAGTGCCACCTTGTATTGGTACAGAGAGCTTCCTATACCAGCAAAACCAGTTCCAGTCCCTGACAGTTGAAGGAGATGACCTGTTCCTCAACCCATACACTTTTTCATCCCTTAGGTTTGTGCCCAAACTCAGCTTTCTCCCCAACCCCACATTTCTTCCAAGAATACCCTAAGTAGCAAATAAAAATAAATTCCATACTGATATAGAACACATGAACAGTTATAACAGACATACTGGCCTAAAGTGCTGAGACCTCCCTGCCTCACTAAAGAATCTTACATCTGGACTCACATGAACTAGATCTTCTCCTGGGGGATCCTGACCCCTAAAGGAAAGAGGTCTTTTTTTCCCATTTTTTTGGCTAATTATACCCTTACCTCAAGGTACACTGGTGATAATCTCTTAAACAAAGCTTAAATCTGACACATGCTTAGGACTGGCTAACTTCTAGCATGGTCTTCAATGTATAAAGTAGATCAGGTATAGGACAGCTATTTACTTCTTCCACAGCAAAAGAAATGCTTAAACACAAAGACTCAAAATCATGCATTAATAACTATTTGAGGCATGATACAAATTCGTAAAGCATGGACAGACATGACACTTTTACCTCAGATCTATAGTATGACCAACTCCCTGAAGGTTCTTCCTACCCAGTCCAGCAGGCATGGTTCATTCTCATATCATCTTCTCCTCCTAGAAGTGGTACCTGAATGGATCATCTCGTGCATGCAGTCAGCACTGACTGAGAAACCCAGAAACTCCTAAACTCTCATCAGGCTCAAAAAAGACTCTCTCTCAGGATTTTTGTGCAGTCATCTATACTCAGGAAAGAAATGCAAAACAGAAGAGACAGTCTGAGACTTGGAGTTCAGTCCCAGTCTCACCTAGACAAGCACATGTACTCACTCCCTGCTGCTCATGATAGTCAAAGTTGCTTATCCCTTTTGCTACTCCCACACACTATGGAAAGTGTAAAGGAAAGCTGGCTGAGTCCCAAACCACATGTTTAGAAAAGAGGAACAGAAAAACTTGTCTAACCCTTGAAAGTCCACTGGGTGCCTGCTACTCTGTAGTCAACCATCTTTGATAGAGCCCTCTTTTTTGGGTGGGGAGAGCAGAGAGAGAGAGAGGAGAAAAGAGGCAAATACATGTGGAAACCAACAGAGTCTTCTGGTTAACAGTTAACTCAGACACTGGAAGTGATCAGGGTTCATGCCCAGATCTAGGGGAAATGCCCTCCACCAAATAGATTGGGAGGGATAGAGGAAGTCCCCTAAATACTCTCATTACACATACATTTCGTTTAAAATAAACTCAGTAGATGGCATTTCAAACTGATGAAAGTGATGAAGGGGCTCAGTCTATTTTAACTTGAACCAGAACCATCTCTAAAACATAGTAGAGAACCTAGTTCTTCTGACGCTAAATCAAGTTTAGTAAATTAGGGCAACTGTCCCCTTCCCTGGGCTTTGAGGATGACCCTGTGTGGCTGTGGAGACCAGAAAATTGAAACTGTGCAGTGATGTAGGCATGCACGAAGCCAAACACTGGGAAAGAGGTGTTTCCAAGAGCTAGGACCACTTGGTACCAATGGCCTAGAAATAGAAAAAGAATCCTGGCAGCCATCTAATCCAACCAATCCAATCCTAAAAAAAGAATCCCCACCACAACATGCCCAAGATGTGAGGGCCTTTAGGGAGAGTAAAACCCAGTGATTCACCAAAAGTCACCTAGATAGTGAGCAACAGAGCTAGCGTAAGAGCCCAGGTCTCCTAACTTACAGATCATTGCTTTTGACTGCACTGACTTTCTGGCCTGCCTTTGACCTGTGATACTCTTGACTTCTGGTACCTAGGATCATATGCTTAGAGCCAGAAGGGACCTTAGAAATCATCTAATCTGACCCGACTCATTCTACAGGTAAGGAAACTAAGTCCCAGAGAGAAAGAGACATGATGCCTAAGGTCACATAGGTCTTGAACAATAACCCAGGTCTTCTGGGTCCAAAGTCAGTATTCTTTCCATTGTACCTTGTATATAAGCCTTGTATATCAGTCTGTGGGGTGTTCAAGGAGGACTAGCATTGCTGATGTGAGGACTTGCTGAGCCCTTTTCAGGGCTCATTCACCTTCAGTGTCCACCTGTCACCCAACTCTCACCTATGGCCCCAAGAAGCTAAAGCATGCACAGTGTAAACTGTCTTGGCAGATGGGCTAAACCAGGTTGGAGGGAACTGACAGGCCTCAAACCCATCAGTGAGTTAAGGGAGCATCTACACCAAGCATGTGAAGACTTCACCCTGTGGAATAGGCCAATGAGAACAATTCCCATTGAAGGCAGTTCTTGTGCTGCCTGTGGAGCAGCACTTAGAGGTCAAACATAAAAGATGCCAAGGTCACTCACTACATCCTGGGCCATTCCAGTCATCCTGACTTTTGTCCTGCCACTGGACTTTGATAACTCAGGAAGACAGTGACTATGCAGCTCTGCCTCACTTAAATCTAAGACATCGTCTGTGATATCATTGGTCCTCTCTGAAGCAAACCATCGGCGCTGCTTCTTATCTGGTCAAATTCTCAGTCTTGATCCCTTCTGGACCACCCTCTTCTGCTGCCTGCCCCCCAACCCAAATGCTAACAATGAATAAACAGTATTTGATCCCTGAAGTTCCCCTTTACAGGAAACTTTGCTGATTTGCATCTATCCCATAAAGCAAAGGGCATCTGTAATCTCTACACATTGCTCTTAGTCTACTTGTTGTGTGGATCAGACTCGTTAGTCAACAGGCATTTATTATTATATTATAATTATATCATTTTATAATAAGTGCCTATTATCTGCCGGATTCTGGGGATACAAAAAAAAAATGGCAAAAGACAGGCCCTGGTCTAATGTGATAAAATATGCAAAAATTCTTTGCAAACCTTAAAGTTGTATACTGGTGCCAACTATTATTATTTTTTTAACTTTTTGGGGGAGGAGGAGGGAAGGCAAGGCAATTGTCCAAGGTCACACAGCTAGTAAATGTGTCAGTTGTCCGAGGCTGGATTTGAACTCAGATTTTCCTGACTCCAGGGCTGGTACTCTACTCTACATTGCACTACCTTCGGGCCCCCAATGTTATTATTATGAGCTATTTAATTTATAGGATTTTCCTTGATGTGGTTTACCAGTGATGACCTTTCACCAAATGTACAGAGAAAGAAAAGCCAACTGACCAAAACTAAAAACACGGAGGCCTAAATGTGTTTCTTCTCAGGAACTGCCCCATCTACTTGAGATTTTGAGAGCAGAATTTAATTCTTTTTGACGTTGCTCACTTAACCAAGTTTCTAGTTTCCCCCAGGCCTTCCCTCTCCACCTATCAAACCATTCCAAACCATGGAAACATGAAGTGCAGAATTCAGTTGACTTTAGATATGAAATACCAGGGAGAAACCATTGGACATGGGTTCAAATTTCGACTTGATAGTTAATTCCCATGTGATCCTGGGCAAGTCATGACCTCTATGGCCTTCAATTTCTTCATTAGAAATATAAATAGGTTCAACTAGATGACCTCCAAGGTCTCCTCAAGCTCTAAATCTAGGATTTGGGGAAATAGTAGCTGCCTTTCCTCTTGTTTTCTAGATTCTGAAATGTAGATACATTCCACAGAAAAGATACTTATATCTCACCCCAATTTCTCTTTCTTAGAAGAAAAACGAACCTCAATTTCATTATCACTTTAGGCACCAAGCCTCAAATTCCCAGGTGACCACAGGTCCATGGTGATGGTTAAGAACATGGATAAATTCAGCTAAACCGCTGCTACCTGCATGACCAGTGGCAATGTCATCACCCTGTATCCCTCCAAGAAAATGGCAAAAACAAAGATGGAGAATTCAGTCAGCATGCATATGGACAGTCTGCTCCAAAACGCCTTCCAATTCCATTGAGGCCTGGAATGGTCAGCCTGCTGTTCTCCTCTACAACAATATCAAATGTGCATTTAGCATCTCCCTCATTCATAGCCCTGTATACACAGCTCAACGCTGGGGAAGGTGTGCTCTCCAAAAAAAAAAAGGTATGGAAGACATATTTTAATCTGCATTGTTCACATTTTTTCTATTGTTTTCTTAAGTCTAGACAATCAACAAAACAACAAATCAGTTCTTGACTTGTAGCATTTGCTGATTTCTGATTTCTGAGGTATTGCTTACGCTGGTAATTTAACAACAGGCTGTCCTGATCCGGTGTAGAGCTGGAATCAGTAACCCCTGAGGGTGAGACCTTCATGTTCTAGAGAGCTAGACCACACAGTATAACCAAGGAGAGGCATTAGACAGAAACGAATGGTTATGTGAGGGCCACTTAATAAATGCTCTCTCTCTCTCGGTGTCTCTCTGTCCCTCTCTCTGTCTCTCCTCTGTATTGTCTCTCTCTTATTCCTTCCTTCCTTGCCTCCCTCCAATACCTCGAACGTCACTCCTTTATAGATTGGGTCTGAGAACTAGTTTAAGTCAAGTTTTTAAAAAGCAGAAACACTATATGAACACCATGGGATATCAGCTTCTCTCCTCAGTAAGTAGCAGGAAAATGGGGAAACTGAGGTCACTAAGATTGATGAAGTGCACAAAGTAAATACCTGGTAAAGATCAGTAAGTTACTATTGCATGTATTCAATGCTTTTGGAGAAATTGAGGTGTGTTCTGCAATTTGATACTGGTATCAAGTGACCTTAGCATGAATACAATATTAAATCTGTAGCAGCAGTCTGCAAAGAGAAATAATCAATTAACCAATGAACATCTAAGCCATAACCTGTATTTATGTCATGCTTTATGGGTATGAAGCGTTCTCATGGACATGATTTCATTTGATCCTCACAGCCTCTTTGTGAGGCGTAGGGTAAATAGAGTAAATACCCAGGTCACTTGACTCCAAATCCAATCCCGTTGGACATCATCCCTGTTCCTTTGCCTCTTTCACACTCTCTTTTGTATTGTATTTGTGCTTGTACACGCTGTGTCCCCTACTATAATTTAAGGTCCTCGGTCGTGCCATTCATTTTTGTATCCCCACCCCGTAGCAGGGGGCAATCTACAAGGGAGATATGAGCCAAATTGAAAATTACCAGGATGAATGAATAAATGAATGCATTATTATCCTCACCTGCCAGATGAGGAAAAGGGTCTATGAGTGCTTGGGTCAGAATTATGAAGCCCTTGGTTCAAATACACCCTCGAGACACTTATTACTTTCCTTTGTAGAGGACTCAGAAGTTTCCAGAAAATTCTATTTTCCATCAGGACCTCTGCTTACTTTCCAGTCTAAGGAATAGCATGACCCTTGGTGTCCCACCACCCCCTCCCAGCTTCCTTTTGTGTATCGTCTCCCTCCAGTTTGACTGATGGTAACTTAAAAGGTTACCTATCTCAAGTGGCATATTTTCATTTTCAAATAAGCCTTCACAGATTTATGACTGATGAAGGACATTGAGGAGATGAGATTTTAGAAATAGAAAGTACTTCAAAGACCACAGAGTCCAACCTCTCAGTCAATATTTATTAAGCATCTACAATATGTCAGGCATTGTGCTAAGCAGCAGGGATACAAAAAGAGGCAAAAGACAGTCCCTACCCTGAAGGAGCGTACAATATAATGAGGAAGACAATACGCAAATACATATATACAGGGTAAATGATACACATGATAAATATAAGATAATTAACAGAGGAAAGACACTGGGATTAAGAGAGATTAGAAAAGACTTCCTGTATGATTTTAGTTGGAATGGGACCTGAAAGACACCAGGGAGGTCAGCAATCAAAGCTGGAGATGGAGAGTATTTCTTGCATGGGGGACAGTGAGAGAATATGCCTGGAGCTTAGAGATGGAGTGTCTTGTTTGTGGAACAGTCAAGAGGTCAGGGTCACTGGACCAAAGAGGAAGAAAGTGTAAGACTTGGGTGGTAGGGGAGAGCTAGTATATGAAGGACAGAGAACCACTGGAATTCTTTGAGTAGGGGAGTGACATGAAGGTACTATCTCTTTAGGAAAATCACTTTAGTGGATGAATCTCATGTCTCCAAGTGCTTTTCAGGTATCTCAGCCTAAGTGTCCAGCAGACATCTCAAACTGAATGTGACCAAAACAGAACTCATCATCTTTCCCCCTGAACTCTCTTCTACCTTCCCTGTGACTGGAGAGGGCAACAGTCTCCTCCCAATCCTTTAGGCTCCCAACTTAGGAATTACTATGGATTCCTCACTATCTCCCACCATCCTTCCATATCCAAGCTCTTGCCAAAGCCTATTGATTTCAGTTTTGCAACCTCTCCCAATACCTCCTGTCTTCTCTCCTCTGATCCTGTCACTCCCCAGTACAGAACTTCTTCACCTCACATTTAGATTATCACAATAGTTACTGATGGGTCTGCCTGCCTCAAGTCTTTCCCCATTCCAACCCATCTTCCATTATCCCACAAAAGGTGAGAGAGTTCAAAGAATGATCAGAAGTAGGAGTAAACCCAGGGTTCTTTCCACTAAATCCAGTTATTTGCTAGGAAGACAGATGTTATGGAAATTTAAAATGTTCATGCCCTTGAGTGTGTCTGTGAGTTGTGCATGGAATAGGGTAAGAATATGGCCATTTTTCCCCCTTGTTTTGCCTGACAATTCTCCCAATGCCCTTACCTCTCTACCAGTCTTTCAGCACATTTTCCAGCTCTCCCCATCATTCACCAATTCTTCAGTCTGTCTTAGTTCCCTTCCTTGGGAATGCTGAAGCCATTCAGAGCTGATGATAAATGAATGAAAGAGGTTCCTAGAGGGTGTACAGTGATTCATCTGTGGTTTAAATGAGGTTTCAAGAACATATTACTCCTATTAACTTAGCCCTTATTAAAGTGCCCTCCAGGAGCTGGGACTGACTCAGACTCCACCACTTGTTTCCTGAATTAATTAGCCCAGATCTCTGAATGCAGAAGAGACTTTGGAACACTGTTCCTTGCACCTAGGAGACAAGGTGGCTGAGCCCTCCATCTATCAATGAGTAGGGGGTCTTTATAAAATCTTTATTAGAATAATTTACATGTATATAGAAGATGTCCTCGATGAAAAGACAGGGAGAAAAAAAACAGACTTTCTCAAAAGCAGACCATAGCTTTACTTCAATTGATCAAGAGATGCAGAGAATATAAGAACCAGATGTGTTGCTTCACGTTGTTTTTTAATGAACATGTGTTTGTTTTCTGTCCCTCCATACCGCCCGAAGCAAAACCTTTATAACAAATATGTATAGTCTGATTTCTACACTGAGGAGAGGAAAACTCATTTCTTCATTGTCCATGTTCAGAAACGTTTGTCTCATTCTACAAAATGAATCCACCATCATAGCACAGCATCAAAAATCTTCAGTCCTGGACAACTAGGTGAGACAGAGGCTAGAGCACTAGCCCTGGAGTCAGGAGGACCTGAGTTCAAATTCAGCCTCAGACACTTACTAGCTGCATGACCGTGGGCAAGTCACTTAACATTAATTGCCTCCAAAAAAAATTTAGTCCTCTGGAATTGTGATTGGTCAATTCATTGACTGGAGATCTTAAAGCTTTCAAAGTTATTTGTTTTAACAATGTTGTCATTATTGTCTAAAGTATTGTCGTGGTTCTGCTCACTTCACTCTGCATCAGTTTGTGTAAATTCAGGTTTCTCTGAACTCATCCTTTTCATCATTTCTTATGACACAATAGCATTCCTTTTTTGATTAATAGCACAAACACGGCTTTCAGGAGCAAAACAGCCTAAAGGATCATCCTCTAATAAAGGACTCTCTCCTATATATCTTAAGATCATATAGGTTTCTTTGGTAAATGCGATGGCAAGGATCATTCTGTTCCATGACCCTCTGATTATTAACATCAAGTAAGGTATAAAACAGGGAAGTGTATGTTTTCCGGAGTTGCTCATGGTAATGGAAGATGTATTTAGTCCAATTCAATTTAATATGCCTTTTTTAATCATCTTGGGGCAGGAGTTATGCTAGGTGCTATGGACATAGCTAAGGACACTAAGACCAAATGATCCCTACCCTCAAGGAGCTTATATTCTATTGTTCAAGTTTTACCTCAGTTTCAAATGGAAGAAGAATGGAAGCAAGCAATAAACATTTATTAAGTACCTACTGTGTGCCAGGCACTGTGCTGAGCACTGGGGATACAAAAAAAGGCAAAAGACAGTTCTCTGCCTTCAAGGAGCTTATAGTCTAATACGGGAGACAACATGCAAGTAAATACATACAAAGCAAGCTATAGAAAGAATGAATGGGAAATAATTATCTGAGGGAAAGCATTAGAATTAAGAGAAGTTGAGGATAAATAAAAGATGGGATTTTAGTCGAGAGGTCACTAGTCTGAGCAGAGCAGAGAGAGCATTCCAGATACAGAGGAGAACCAGAGAAAATGCCCAAAGCTGAGATAGGGAACGTGTTGTTCATGGATAGCCAGAAGGCCAGCGTCACTGGGTCGGAAGATCAAGGGTCAGGGATTTTTCAGTAAATCAGTGGACATTTCTTAGTCATCTAAATGTGATTTAGATCTGAAAGGGCCCTTAGAGGTCATTGAATGCAAGTCATTCATTCTACAGTTAAGGCCCTAATTGCTAAAATGTCCCAAAGTCATGAATTCAGGTCTTTTGACTCCAAATCCAGCCCTCTTCCAAAGCTGGCCACTTCCCAGAACTTCATGGTTGGACAGGATTTTAAAGGTTTTCTAGCTGAATCCATACATATGGACAATTTCTAAGAAAAATGAACACTAACAATGGTAATAATGATGAACTATCACCCTATCTTCTACCTTTTGTAGTTAAACTTGAGAGGCATCTACCATGGGTGCCTCCCCTTTCTCTCTTCTACCTTTCTTCTCGACACCTTGCAATTGAGCTTTCAACCTTAACATTCCACTGAGACTGCCATCTCCAAAGTTATCAATAATCTCTTAGTTGCCAAATCCAATGGCCTTTTCTCTATCCTCCTTCTCCTTAACCTCTCTGCAACCTTTGACCCTGGTAATCACTCATTCCTCCTTGACGTTCTCTTCTCTCTGGGTTTTCAGGACCCCCTCTCTCCTAATTTCCCTTCTACGTATCTGACAAACCCTTCGCAGGTCCCTGTGCTGGATCCTTAACCAGGTCATGGTCTCTAACCAGAAGGGTCCTCAGTGTTCTGTCCTGGGCCTTCTTCTCTTCTGCCTCTATACTCCTTCAGTTGGTGATCTCAGTGGCTACCATAGACATAATTACCATCTCTCTGCAGATGATTTTCAAATCTACATATCTTGCTCCAAACTCTCTGCTGAAGTCCAATCTCTCATCTCCAACTGTCTTTCAGATATCACAAACTAGATGTTCAATAGACATCTTAAACCAAACACGTCCAAAACTGAAGTCATTATCTGTCACCTTAAACATTCCATACCCCAGCTCACTCTGACCCATTCTCCTAGTCCCTCAGGCTCCCAAGGTAAAAGTCATCTGAATCCTTCACTGTCTCTCATCTCCCGTACCCAAACTGTTACCAAGGCCTATTGGCTTCATCTTTGTGGCATCTCTTAATACACCCCACCTTGTCTCCTCCGACATTGCCCCCCCGCCCCCCCATGCAGGCCCTGGTCATCTCATGCCTGGACTATTGAAATAACCTCTGGGCATTCTCTCTGACTGTCCCCATTCCTGGACCTGTCTCCCTCCTCTGCTTTGACTACTGAGCTCTCTGGCTTCCTTTAAGTTCCAGCTAAAATCCTGTCTTCTGCAGGAAACCTTCCCCAATCTTCTTATTCCCAGTGCCTTTCTTCTCTTAATTATTTCCAATTTATCCTACATAGAGTTTACTTTACATATACTTGCTTTCACATTGCCTCTCCCATTATATTGCGAGCTCCTTGGGAGCACAGACTGCTTTTATGTCAGTCTATCCTCCGTCTGGCACATAGGAGGCGCTAAATAAACACTCATCGACTGGTTGATTTATCACATTTACTATGTGCCAGGTGCTGTGCTAAGCAGTTTACAAGGATCATTTCATCCTATCCTCACAACAACCCTGGGAGGTAAGGGTTATTATTATCCCTTTTTACAATGGAGGAAACTGGGGTAGACCAGAGGTTAGCTGACTTGTCCAAGGTCACACAGCTTATAACCGTCCGAGGTCAGATTTTAGCTCGGTCCAGGCCCAGCACTCAGTTCACTGTGCCATCTAGCTGTCCAGCTCCAGTACGCCTCTCCTTCACTTGGAGACCTTTTTACAATTTACAAGCCACCACACCAAAGGATATTCTCCACTGACATTGGGTCAATGGTGACTTCACATAAGTTCTACACCCTAAAAATCAGATTCACTATAATCAGCTTCCAGGATGGCCAAAGGTATCAGGAGGAAGGAGAGACTAGAAAACCAGTGAAGAGGATGCAATACACGGTTGGGGGGAGGGGGGAAGGGAAATAAAGGCCTGGACTATGGAGACGATAATGGAGAGAAAAGAACAGGCATTGTTAGGGAACAGCTATTAAGACCCAATTCCCTAACACACAGTGGGTTAAATGTGAAGTAAAAGAAAAAGAATGAAAATCAATTACAGTAATGCCTCACTTATCCAGAACTCAGCTATACAGAAAATTTCCTATTTAGGAAAAGGCCAAGAACCAAAGGTAAGAAAATAAAGACTCCTGAGCAACCAAAACTGGTGTCATGAAGTCCATGCACTAAAAATGCACACGTTTTACTCAGAACAGCCGGTCAGACACCTTCTCAGTGTTTATTTATTCTTACTTCACACAACATTGCAACAAGCTTGGTTAGTACCCAGATCCCCCACAGAGAAGCAGCAACAAAGTAGAACAGGGCAGGAGGACTACAGACAGGCAAACTGAGAACAGGAAGAACTGAGAGAAGCCTAGCAGTGGTGGAGGAAGAAAGAAAAACTCATTGAAAAACAGCCGTAGGAACTAACACATACACACACAACTCACAGCCATGTGGCACCATTCAACATAAAGGTAAAGTTCCCTACGTATTCCTGTAGTCCCTGAGGACACCAACTGTATTATACAACTTGTTGTTCAGTCGTTTCAGCTGTGTAGAACTCTTCACGACTCTATTGGGGGTTTTCTTGGCAAATATATGTATCAGCAAGCTCCCTGACACACATCCAGGATGACCCGCTGGCACAGGTTCTTAGATCTACTTTTCTAAGAAAAGCAACTTAAAAGGGGTCAACAGTCTTCTTTAATTATGTTCACCAACAGAGAAACTACAAGTAGAGAAAAAAAGACCAACAGGTCTTCGGTCTGACCGTAAGCAATACATGCATCACAGATCAAAAGACAGATCCAACTGTCTGTCCATTACATATATACATAGCTACCAGAGAGAGAAGCACCTACATCTGGGGTTTCAAAGGGGAGGGGCTGCTCCTTAATGGCTCCCCAGAGTCTCATTTGGCACACGAACATTCTTCCAAAGGGTAAACCCCCAAAGCAAAACCTCACTTCAGAGTATACATATACTTATCAAAGTTAGAGGGCTTCCCAACCCTCCCAGTGTCTCATTAGAAAAAAACAAAAGGTGTAGACCTTCCTATAAAACAAGGCTCCCTTAATCAAGCTTCCTTTAATGGGCTCCATTTGAGGCCTATTAATGGGTGGGGAAGATCTTTAACTCTCATTAACATTACAAGATCTTACAGTGATTTGCTGTTTTCTTGTCCAGGTCATTTCACATATGAGGAAACTGAAGTAAATAGAGTTAAGTGACTTGCCTAGGGTCACACAGTTGGTAAATTTCTGAGGCTATATTTGAGCTCAGGAAGTTGCATCTTCCTAATTTTCTAGCCACTGTGCCACCTAGCTGCCCCAATTGTAAACCTGGTTTAAGACAATTAATTTCCTTCCCTACTACTTAATGAACTCTATTCTCTTAAGCAGAAACTTCCTGAAGTGCCAAGTGGCAATATAAATCCTTGATTTATAGAATCTGTCAATTCTATAAAATATATATGTATATGTGTATGTATATACATATAGATATATATGTATATGTATGTGTGTGGATATGTTTTGCCTTGGGAAGTCTCTATCCTGGCTACATCTTATATTTTTCTATTTATTTACATGTTCTTAGCCAAGAAAAATAGCAAATAATTAACAGAAGGAAGGCACTAGAATTGTGACAGATTGAGAAAGTCTTACCTGTAGAAGATGGGATTTTTAGTAGAGACTTCACGGAAGTCAGGGAGATTAGTAGGCAGAGTCCAGAACTTTCCCCGGAGTACCAGATTGCCTCTCTAGGGGAAGAATTCCAGAGCATTTGAAGATACAGTACTCAAATGAGCATCTTACTTTCATTGTAAGTTTTTAGTGTCTTACCTTCTCATTCTCCAGCACAGAACTGCTTTTAGAGATTAGAAGTTCAGACTTGCCTCTTACTAGAGGCATTGCCTTGAGGAAACCATTTCACCAGTTTCTTCATCTATAAAATTAAGGGATTGGAAACGTGATACAGTAGAAGTCCTAACCAGCTCGACTCACTAGCTGTGTGATCTTAGACATGTCAATTAACTTCCCTCAGGCTGAAGGCATTGTCAATGGTCCCACCTCTGGGCTGCTTCCAACGTTGGTAATCTGTGATGTTGTAACCTGGGGGCTCAGGGAAGGAGGTATTTTCTCAAGGTTGCCCAGTGAGAGAATGGGAAAATGTCAGATTTAAAATGTAAGCTGCTGGCATGATTGGAACACCATGGGCTTTCTTTGAATCAAATGCTACTCTCCGAGCGCCCTCTGCTGGCAAGAGAAAAACAATAGTTGGTGTGTCCTACAGCTTCGGAGGTTGGTAATGTCTCTAAATGAGTGATACATAGGATCATCAGAAACATTGTTACCCAAGCTAGGATGATACCAGAGGAAGGATGTTATGTAGATTCCCTTCATGGAGAGCTCTCTGCTCCCTTTCCTTTCAAATGCGTTGGACATAGTTTTGATTATAAATGGGAGGTACTTGGGGGAAGTGGGGAGGGGTGGGAATTGTTCTTGCAACAGACACAGAGGTGTCACTAGGCCAGAGTCTGAGTGGCCTTTTTCTACCACCCCAAACTGATCACGACTCCTAAAACCCAAGACTGAGATCATTCCATCAACAAAATTCAGTCCAAGTCCAGTCTGGAGAGGCCTTTATCCTGACTGTATCTTAAATGTTTTTATTTATTTACATGATTTAGCCCCCATTAATACGTAAGCTTGAAGACAAGGACTAATTGTGTGTATTTCTGATGCTAAACATAGTGCCTGTCATATAGTAAAGCTGTGGCTTCATAGATGTTGAAATTTAATTAAGTTGATAGGGACCATAATTTTAGTTTGCTTTGATTAGTAACACAGCACAACTCTGAATGAATGGAATAGGTCATAATTAAGATAAGGGCGTTTCCCAATTTATGTATGAATCCTACCTCTAATCAGCAGTCTCCAGGTGAATGACAAGACTCTATGCTCCCTTTTTGTCATCAGCTGTGCTAAGCTGTGCCTGAGTGACCCAACAGTGATAAGATTTCAAGCTAGAAGGGACTGTAGAGAGGGGCTCCTAAACCTCTATTTTACAAGTACGTGAGCTGAGGCAAAGGTAAGAAAGTTGACTTGCCCAAGGTCATGTTATTAAGTAGCAGAGATAGACTTAAAACCCAGGTCCTCTGACTTTCATTCAGTGAAGGAAGAGTCACCATTAATAAGAAATGATGTGGACGGGATTCTTAGTTAGGGGCAGTTTGGGCAAGAAGGTCTTCTAAGTTCTTTGTAACACCAAGACTCCATGCCCCAAGACCTCCACAATAAGAGATGCGCAAGTAAATGCCTTGCTTGTGGTAGGCACTGAATATAACCTGTTGAATGATTCAGTAAACACTTTAGATGCCCCCACAAATAACTTTTGTTCATCTGTTCAGTCGAAGTAAGCAAAGACTCTGAGTACCTCCAGTGTCCTCTTTGTCCTACTAAGTGCAAATCCTGGCTTTTCTACTTACTTTCCACATGACCCCAGAAAAGTAATTTAACCTCTCTGGCCTCCATTTGCTCATTTGCAAAATGTGACAGTTGGATTGGAATGCCTCTGAGGAGACTTAAGTAATATAAACTCTCTTGATCTTAGTTTCCTCATTAGATTGAGAGCTACTTAAGGACAGGGCCTGTCTTTGGCCTCTTTTTGTGTCCCTAGTTCTTAGCACGGTACTTAGCACATAGTTTCAGTCGAGTCAGTTCAGTCATGTCTGACTCTCTGTGACCCCATTTGGAGTTTTAAAGATACTGAAGTAGTATGCCATTTCCTTCTCCAGATCAGTTTACAGATGAGGAAATTAAGGCAATCAGGGCTAAATATAATCAATGTTTATTGGCTGTAAAATGAGGTATAAAATGGCAGCTAAATGGCACAGTGGTAGAACACCAGGCATGGAGTCAGGAAAACTCATCTTCCTGAGTTCAAATCTGGCCTCAGATACTTACTAGCTCTGTGACCTTGGACAAGTCACATAATTCTGTTTGCCTCAGTTTCCTCACCTGTAAAATGAACTGGAGAAGGAAATAGCAAACCATTCTAGTATCTTTGCCAAAAAGCCCCCAAATGAAGTCACAAAGAGTCAAACACAATTGAAACAATTTAACAACAAAACATTGAGATGGTTGGAGTAGGTGGTCCCTTCCAGTTCAATATCTATATCTTGGGTCTCTTGGCCCACAGATAGCACTGATTCAGGATCTTATCACCTCACAGCTGTATTACTGAGATAGTCTATTGGTTTGTCTTCCTGGTTCAAGTTTTTCACCTCTCCCATCCATCCTCCAATCAGCTGCCGAAGTCAGCTTCCCAAAGTGCAAATCTGATCATCCCTGTTCCCACTCAATAACCAAGCTTGTTTTTTTGCCTTTCTTTGTGTCCCCAGCATTACCAGTGTCTCACACATAGTAAGGGATTGAGCTTCAGTTTTCAATCCAAGATTGAACAAGATCTTTAATTTTGTCATAAGCACTTATTAAGTGCCTATGAGTTATATCCCAGGCACCATACCAGTCAATAAAAGAATATCCATTTTTTTAAGCACCTACCAACTGCCCAGTGCCATGCTGAGACCTGGAGAAAACAAAAGCAAAAGACAGTTCTTGCTCTCAAGATCATAGTCAGCCTAATTGAGGAGACCCCATGAAAACAACTGTGTTCAAACAAGATACAGGCAGGACAAAGAGGAAATAATCAATGTCACCAAAAAAATCCCCAGTAGTTTTAGCTTTCAAAAACAGCATTGGCTGCATGCACTCTTGATCACAAAATACAACCCTTCAATGCCTGCACTTTCCCTTTGACAAGCAGATGGCACCCCACTATCCAGCCACTCCCACACTCTCACCTCATGCTCAGGCCAAACCAGTGAACAGCCTACCAAGACCCCTGTGCCATTTTGAGCTTTATCACCATGCCTTTGCCCACATGGTTCCCTATGCCTCCAATGCCCTGCTCACCACTCATCCCTCAATATCCAAGTCTCTGCTTAGTCACATATGCCCCATTTTATCATGACTTCACAGATATAGGCCTGGGAGAGAATCCAATGGCCACCTAGTTCAAGCCCCACTTTACAGAGCAAGAAAATGAGGACCAGGACTTGTCCAGAATCTCACAGGTAGCCAGGAACCCAACCCTCATTCTCAGACTTCACATCCAGCATCTCCCACTGCTTTACATTGCCTTGAGACCCAACTCAAATGTCAAATTCACCATGAAGCCCTGGTTAATATGTCTCCTCCCTCATCTAGATAAGGAAACTGAGGCAAACAGGGTTATGTGACTTACCCAAGGTCACACAGCTATTGTCTTAGACTGGATTTGAACTCAGGTCCTCCTGACTCCAGGGTTGGTGCTATATTCACTAGCTGCCATTTGACCTTTCCTCTCTCAGACCTTGAGCAGCAGCTACACACTATCTTTCTTGTACTTAACTGTTTAGTTCTTATAGCTATTTGTGTGTGATAACTATCTCCTACTAGACCCTACTCCGCAATAGACTAAATATTGTATTTTTCCCCTGGATCTGTGATTGATCTGGGAGTTCCTGGTGAGGAAACTCCCCCCACTAATGCAGATTGGTACCTGTCTACAACTTCAGTTGTCTAGGGGAATGGAAAGCTTCAGTGACTCGACATTGGACTTGAACCCAGAACTTTGGATGATCAAATGTCAATCTTTTATGCCTGTATGGGCATAGGGACCATGTCTTGAATCTCCACATCTCCCCTAGTAGTTATCATGGCACCCTGCACTCAGAGGGTATTCACCAAAATGTTCACTGAATTGACCAAACCTTTTGTCCATTGTATCCAGCACATATGTACACAGGCCCACTGCGCAATAACAGAAATTCACATTTCTAAAGTGCTTTGCAGTTTATGAAGCCTTTGGGCCCAACACTTCTCAAGGCTGTTTATCACTCACATTAACTCAATCATTTAACACTTCTAAATCCCCCACTTCCCCTACTCCTTGATTTCAAGGAGGGTGGAGAGGAGCTCACAAATCAATCAATGAGCATCCTGGGATTTGATCCTGGGTAAGGGCACGTTCATAGCTAAGGATACTATTCATAGGTAGCTGACCCCTCCAAAATATAGTGTTGACTTGTACATAAAGGCATTATTCAAATTTTTGAAATGATTATTTCCTTTGTATATCTCCCTATCTTCTGGTCTGACGGACCTTCAAGATTTCTTCTCTTCTCCTGATTTACCTTCTGATGAATTTCAGTTTCAAGTGGCAGATACCCAGAAATTCTGACAGCCCACTAAGAGGATTAAAGAGGCATTAACTGATGTCATTAAGTAGAAGGTGAGAGCAGGAAGGGATCTTCTAGATCACCTAGGCTAGAGGTTCTTAATCTTCATGTCATAGGTCCCTTCGGCAGTCATTCTGGGGAAGTCTATGAATCCATTCGCAAAATAATGGTGCTACGTGTATAAAGCAAAACACAAAGGATTATAAAGAAAACCAACTACATTTAGTTATTATAATACCCAAAGAAAATTGTAGAACTTAGGTCAAGAACCTCTGATCTGGTCCATTTTACAAAATAAAGGAACAGAGAAAAACAGAAATGGAGCAACTCTAATTCCTGTTTGTAGAAAGTAAATGGAACCAAGTGTGGCCCTAGAAAAGAATGCACCTCCCTCCACTTGTTAGGCATAGAATGCTCCATCAATGGTCAGATATACAAGAACTGGCAGTTTTGCTAAACTACTTTTCTTGTGATTTTTGTTAAGGATTTCTGGGTATGGGAGAAGTGGAGAATATTTAGACATGAATGTGAGATAAAAAAAAACTTTTTAACTTTAAAAAAGATAATGGAAAAGTTAGGCATTATTCCTACTTCCATAACTTCACTCCTTCCATGTCCAAAGACTCTACACTCTGAAGAGGGAGGCTGCTTAGAGCCATACTGGGTGACATGGGGAATATTGTGATTTTGGCTGCAGGGTTACCTTGGGCTCATATTCATTAATGTGTTTAAGTAGTAAAACACCTGTATACGCACAAAGGGGGACAAGGAGAATTTTGTAATGAAGGTGGTCAGTGTCTTTAGGTCAGGAAAAATGGATGTTACAATATTAGTAGGTGTGAAATAAATATTTCAACATGTTGCTGCTGTTGAATCATTTCAGTTGTGTCTGACTCTTTGTGTGACCCCATGTGGGGTTATCTTGGCAAAGATATTGGAGTGGTTTGCTATTTCCTTCTCTAGCTCATTTCAGAGATGAGGAAACTGAGGCAAATAGGGTCACACAGCTAGAAAGTGGCTGAGGCTGGATTTGAACTCAGGAAGATGAGTCTTCCTGATTCCAAATCCTGTGTTCTATCCACTGAAGCACCACCTAGCTATCCATCTCAACATGGTTCATTATTTTTTATATATA
This sequence comes from Notamacropus eugenii, assembly GCF_028372415.1. Taxonomy (NCBI): domain Eukaryota; kingdom Metazoa; phylum Chordata; class Mammalia; order Diprotodontia; family Macropodidae; genus Notamacropus; species Notamacropus eugenii. The sequence continues at coordinate 45,347,087 of NC_092874.1, read as the reverse complement.
ATATTACATGTCACTTATATTACATACATATATACATATGTACACACATTTACAAATTAAGGGAAGTGAAAATACACATACCAGTTGGTGTTCTCAGAGTTCCTCAGAAAAGAAGTTAAAAAAAAGATCACACACTTCTGAATACTACACCAGATCACTCAAGCTTATTTTATTGATACTCATTAGATAAGAAAATTTTATTGTAGCATTTGATGCATTTTACAACACACCGTCAGGGAGTGGTTGTATAATGTCTACCATTTATTCTGTAGGCTAAAGTCTGTTATGCCTCCCAAGTGGATGATTTGTTATTATATTTTTAATTCCCTCATGGTAATGTATGGTCGGTTATTTGCTCTGGGTACTTAAAATGGTCCATTCAGTCTGTGGGTTTTCTGTTGTTATCCTATCTAGCTACAGGTTTAAGATACATTCAAAAAAAAAGATAGTTAAGTTATCTGCAGTAAGTGCACACGTACAACAGCAGATCGAGCTGAAGACACACTTTTACTAAAATGTCTTAGGTTTAGAGAATAAATAGGAGTTTGAAAACATGAGCCACGCTTATTTGTATGCTTTCCCTCAAAACATCTAAGTGTCCATGATACTATGTGGTCTCCCTTCGGGACGGACAACTCTTTTTATCAGATGGGCAAAGACGACGGTATTATTTATGCAAAAGATCATCAGTACTAATTCTTCAAGTAAGAGTTTGGAAGAAATGGCAACAATGCTGCTACAACATAAAGTGTGGTAACTGATTATAATAAATAAACCACCTTCTTGGAAGGAAACATTTTATAGTGTAAAGAAAACCAAACGGACTAGATGATGTTTAAAAGCGGATAAACTATGTACAGACATACATACAATAGGGAGTCAATAGTAAAGGTAATTTTTGTAGGCATTACTTACCTAGGTTGAGTATGTTATGATACGCTCTTGTTGTTATGGCTGGACATGTAATACTAAGATTCCTCAACTTAATGTTAGCAGGATTTTTGGTTCATGTTTCTGAATTGTATCTTGATATTTTGATTTTCACCTTACTCACTTCTGTGTGTGCATACATGGGTATGTGTTTGTTTATAAATAAGACCACTATGCTTCCAATTCACTATTTGCAGCACTCAACAGAACCTACCTTTTTGTTCATTTTTCATTCTGTCCAAAAGAGACTCCATCTTTTTCCAAGCACAAGACACAAAGGTAAACGGAAAGTGGAAAAACAAGAACAGCCCATAGGCTAGAAAAATCACATTGATACAACGCCCTCTGTTGAAGAGAGGGAGAAAATTCATGGGCATTAAGTGGTCGCACCTTGAAGCTGCTCAAGTGTTTGGATTTCAAAAGTGGCTACTGTGGAAAAGGCAAGGATATGGATCATATGAAAATCCCACAGTCCTGCTTTTTGAAATAGTCTGATTTTCTGCAAGTGAAACCTAACGATCAAAATTCTACAGCCTCTCTCCTTCATACCATTGTGCTATCACTCAGTTTTGCTGAGGTCTTCCCATCCCTGCTAATACACTTTCTCCAGAACACCCCTACATTTTCCTCTTTAGGTCCTCTGATTTACGTAAGGATCTTTGGCTCGGATCATTAGACTATTTTTGCTTAGTGGCTGTGGTTCCCAGAAACCAGTTGCCATTTTCCCTGATGCAAGATGAAAATAACCTTGTGACATGTGTATTTCAGTGCCATGAGAGCACATGGTAACATGATGCTCAACCAGCACCATGATTTGCCTGCATTTTGCAAAATGTGTTTAAAGGAAAAAGGTGGGTCGGGTTTTTTTAATCCATACATTCTCGTTCTTTCCAGACTTTTGGCCTACCTGTGGATTATAGAAATGGGATTTCAAGTTTTCTGCATGAGGAAAATACAAATATTTCCCTCCAAAGACACAATCTTTCATCCAGGTAAAGGAGCCATGGGCTCTGAAGAACCTAGACCATTGGCAGAAGCAAAATAAAATCAGGCTGTCTCAACACAAATACAGATTTAGTAAAGGGCCGAAGCTGGCTGCTTCATTTTGTACATAGTAAAGGATCAGGCTCATGACATTTTCATCTAGGAAACAGAATGTTAGTCCACCCAGAATGAAGACACACTGGGATTGGTGTCATCTGACAAGCGTTCCACCCTGACTATACCATGCCTACAATCACAGTCAACAAGCTAAAGGATTTACTTCCCCCCAACCACAGGATAATAACTGGTTTCCATTTTCAGTGCATCTTTAAAGGAAAGAAAAGAAAAAATAAAAATAAAAAAAGACCTGTCAAAGGTCAGCAAGTTAAATCCTTAATACAGCAATTGCAGCGCTGGGCCATTTCTTATGATATCTGAAGAGTAATAAAATTAAATACAAGGTCTCTGATACATATTTACATACTATACAAAGTTTACACTCTTCTCCCATTAGGCACAAGGTTGATTTGTCTACTCAGGAGGATTGAGAGAGAGACAGAGAGACAGAGGCAGGGAAGGGTGGGGCGGTGTGGAGCAGAGTGAGAAGGGAGGTCAGAGGACTGGGAGGTTCAAAGAAAATATTTTTTGTTTTTGTTTTTTTCTTAAAAAAAAAAAAGGAACCAAATTCCTCTCATCGCAAGCTTGTCTGTTTTGGAAGCTTGGCACCCATCAGGATGCCAGAAGTAAGAGTCACAGGGGCTTTCATCTGCATGCTGGACCCCACCATGGTGGGGAAGCTGCGGTTCCTTCGAATCCCAGAGTTTAGCTGAAGGCCTCCAATGGCACTCGTGACAACGGGACAGCCGAGGGGAAGGCCCTCGGGCCCAAGGGCCCTCGTTGGCCCCTGGGGCCCACAGACAAGAGGTCCCTGATTTTCTGCCAAAGCAGGGGCGTGGGGGCGCCCTGAGTTCACGACCTTGGCTATGCCAAACCGCTTGACTTTGTCCACCAGATTGAGATTGGAGACAGACACCTCCGTCTGGCTCTCACTGTTTCTGATGTTCTTTTTCTCCCTCACTTCCTTCAGGATGGAGCTGGCTGGTTTGGAGGCCAAAAAGTTGTCATAAGGGGGGCTGGTACATTTGAAGTCGAAGGATGGTGGGGAAGATAGTGGTGTCTGCATAGGTGAATTTGGAGGGGTGGAAGGGATCACAGCCATTTTAGGGGAGTATGGGTTCAAGAGGGTGCTCTTGCCGGCCCGGTCCCAGCTCTGGGGATTGTACACGGCCGCGGAAATGCCCCTCTCCTTCAGCAGCCACACCAGTCCAAGGGATGTGCTCATTGTGGTGGTGGATTCCCGGAGGTTGGTGAAAGACTCAGCCAGACTCAGTCGCCGGGGAGTGCATGGCGTGCCCACTGGGGTGGACTTCAAGTTGCTAGAATTGCCACAAGCTGGAGTCGGTGCTGAGTTAAGGCTAAAAGGAAAAAAAAAATCAGACCTAGTTATTCAACATGAAACACCCTCAGAATCCTGGGGGAGATTACTATGTCAATTTATACCAATCAGTTTATGCTGGGTTGAGCCAAAATGGTACAGTCTTAAGCACCATTTGAGCAAAACTGAAGCCTAAACAGTCAAAAAGTGCACTGAGACTTCTGGGACACCCAGAATCAACCTACAAACAGAATGTAAACTCTGAAGGCAGGGCTTCTTTAATTTTTGTATTATCTCCAGCGCCTTGCCCAGAGCGGATGCTTCATAATTGCTTCTGGAAAAGATGAATGAATGTATTGAACGCCAGCCCTGGACAAAACTGTAAAATCCATTACCTCCAACAATCTCTTTGTAAAGTCTTTTCTTCTTTCTCCCCTCTATGTAATAGCCCTTTAACGGGGGTCCAGCGACCTTCCTCCATACAACAAAATAACAGAGATAACAACTGGCATTTAAATATTACTCTAAAGTTTATAAAGTGAAAAATGTCTTATCTAATTTAAATTTCATAATAACATTATAGGATAAGTATTACAGTTATTATCCCCATTTTACAGATGAGGAAACTGAAGTTCAGAGATGTTAGGTGTATGTCCAAGGTCATATAGTTACCAGCTCTTCCTGACTGTCCAACACACCACCACATTGTCAAAAGCTTAAGGGAAAATACATCCAAGAAAAGTGATACATTGATTTAAAGTCACTCTACTGTCCAAAAAGCATGAGATTTCACTGGAGTGGGCACTCCCTTCCACAAAGGCAAAATGCCCCTATTCCAAAGGAGCCTTTCCCCCCATTGTCAGTAGTCTTGATGTCATTCATCTTAGGATCCTCTATTTTCTTTCTCTCTCTCTCTCTCTCTCTCTCTCTCTCTCTCTCTCTCTCTCTCTCTCTCTCTCTCTCTCTCTCTGTCTCTGTCTCTGTCTCTGTCTCTCTCCAAACATAAGAATAAATGTAGCTTCTATTCCAGTATTGTGGTGAAAATGAGAAACATTCTTTTATCTGTCCCAGTCTCTCCATTTTTCCCCTTTCCCAATTCTGTTCTGGCAGCCTTATATAGAATCAGCCTGAATAGATCTGAACAAGGCATATGAGAAAGACTGATCTCCCAGTGTGGTCTAGGACTCATAAGTGAGTTCTATTGCCAGATCTATCACTTAGCATAGCTGTCTGATGTTAGATCAAATCACTCCTCTGGGCCTCAGTTTCCATATTTCTAAGTAGGGTACTCTGAGTGGGAAGGAGTTTTGACTGGACCTGACCTCAGATCTCTTTCTGTGCTAAAATTCTGCACATTTGAGTGACTTTCTTGTACCATTTGGGCAGTTCTCACACACTAGGTTTTCCTGACCTTTGCACCGCTGGGTGGGGTTGCTAATCAGTCTTATCAAACAGGTGAGCACAGACTAAAGTGCATTTCCTTAACATCTTTTTGTTTTTATGGGCAAAAGAACTGATGTGAAGTTGAGTAAAAGAGAAGAAAATCAGGAAGTGGGTCATGTTGCTCCATGGCTTTCTCCACTTGAGTGACACTGAGAAGAATCTAACCTTATTTATAGGTTTTTACCTCTTCTATTCTTGCCATGGCTGGTGTTTGCATAAGGCGAATAGACAGTGTGGTTTTGGGAAAGCTAAAAAGGTACCTTGCTGCTTGATGGTACTTCCCTCTTATCTCTTTCCCCACCTCCAAGTCCTCCCAATCAAAAATTGCTCTCATACAGGTCATTTCTAATTTGGTGTGAAGAGAAGCAATGATGTCTCGTTGTGATATAAAGATGCTTCTGTGTTCTCAAATGTTATGCCAGCAGGGAACCATCTTGGCTAGGCCTTACCCATTGGAAAGGCTTTGAACCCAGGTCTGGTAACAAAACTGTAGGAAATCTATCCTTAACCAGTTCTGTCTGACCACAGCTACAAAACATAAACATGAACAGTCAACTAAGGAAGAACACAGTACAGGTTTAATAAATGGAAAGAAAGAGGAGAGGAAGAAAATGGATAAAGGGACAGAGAGGAAGGAAAAGGAAGGGAAGGAGGAGGGAGGGAAGAAGGAAGAGAAAGAAGAGGAAAAATGATGGAAAAGGAAGAGATGAGAAGAGAGAGGGAAGGAGAAAGAGGAGAGGATGAGAAAGGAGGAAGGAAAAGGAGAGAGAGGAAAGAGGAAGGAAGAGAGGAAGAAGGAAGCAAAAAGGGAAGAAAAGAAGGGAGGGAGGAAGAAAGGGGGGGAAGGAGGAAGGGAGTGGAGTAAGGGAGACAATGAAGCAAAAACACTTCCAGTGCAGTTCATCCTGCTGACAAACCCGGGAGTATGGAATCACAACTTATTTCCTTTCACCACCTGGTGGACCGATCTGTAACTGCCAAAGCTACCTCTAAAAGCCGCACTGATGAGCACTCCCACTGGAATCAGCCATAACTTAGTGAATGCTTGAAAAAGAAGGCTTCTTGATCAGAAGCAGGAAGGTGCCATGGTCTGCTGACTGCCCTGTATATTCACAGAGCAGATGAGAGAAAGAACTGTATGATCCGAGAGAAATCTTGCGTAAGTTCTCTGAACGAGTGGAGAGTCTGGGAAGCCACGGATGAAAGATGCTTACAACTTAAAGATGTGTGAGCCTCAAAATGTAAGTTTAAGAACTTCAAATCAAAGCTGCATCACCTTTGGTTTGTTAGTCCGTGAGAGTAGAATGAACAGCCAACATGCACACCACCACGTAAACACAAAAGCATCATCGCACTAGGGGAAGAGAGATTATAGAAAAGCGCATGAATTCTCATCCTGCAAATGCAAAAAATGCATTTTTTAGAAAGAGTAATGGAGGTGGAATTATATGAAGTGTAGTCTACCAAAAATATCAATTTAAAAAAATAAAATTAGAAATGTTCTTAAGGTTTTAAACTTTTTAAAAAAATCTTGTCATTCCTAATTTTCCTATTTAACTTCTAACTATAAGGTACATACTCAACCAAATAAAAATAAAACAAAAAAAAATCAGCAAAAATAAACCCTCATCACTGAGGACACTGAGGACAAGGGGCCCTTCTCTCTATTTAAGCTCATGTTTTTAAAAAAAAAAAAATGTGATTACTGGTATGTCACCAGAATTAACTATCACAGCCTTGTGGATAGAATGCCTTTGTCAACTGTGTTTACTTGATTTTAAACAAAAAAACCTTGCTAGTAATTCTGCGTATAGGGTAGGAAAACAAGGTACCACAGGAAGAAAGGAATGAAATCCATTTATAACCAGAGTTTCATAATTCAAAGGTTCTTAACCTGGGATCCGTGAATTCAAAAAAGTTTTTAAAAAATCAAAATCTATTTTGATAACTACTTCAGTATAATTGGCTTTCTTTGTAATCCTGTGTATTTTATGTTATTCAATTTTTTTTTAAAAACATTATTTTGAGAAGTGATCCTTTAATTTCACCAGACTGCCAAAGGGGTCCGTTACACCAAACAGTAAAGAATTCTTGGCCCAATTTCACCAAATGGGAGCTTTGGGGTTGAGTATCTATGTATTAATGGCAGTTTCCTATGAAGTTGAGGAAGGAGCATCTTTAAAGGAAATGTTAGGAACATGACCTGTTAAAATATTAGCTTGGAATACCAACAAAATGGCCTTCAGCATCTAATCTCTCCAGGTTAGCCACTGTCTCACACACACACACACACACACACATACACGCGCACACACACACGCACGCACTCATTGTACAAGACCCTGCTGAACAGGAACTGCCAACAGCATTGCTCACCCCCTGACCGACTGGGTCATACTGTCTGCCCTATATCTCCTCTCAGCATAACGTGACATAAGGCCGTTTCATCCTCCTCCTCCTCCTCACATGACCTGTGAAGAATTATTTATAGGTAAAAGAGCTCCTTGGGGAGAACAGTCTCACGTCTCCCCTCCCTACCATTCAAGCCCACCTGAGGTCCATTCTGGCCCCAGCTTCAACGAGCAGGATGTCTTCCTTGGCCCCTGGAACCACTATGACAAAATTCTCTTGTGGTATAAATGTAATTTCCCTTTAGCTAAATTTCTGGGAGCTCTGAGTAGGGCCATATTGAAAGAAATGTTCAAGTCAAGTACCCTTACCAATATCCACTGCACAGTTTCACCAATGAGGCTGAGGTCTGTGGGCCATGAGTTAGGAATGGACTGTGCTTTTGGTCTTTGAACCTCTAAACAGGTTCCACTCACTTGGGTGTCAACAAACACTGAAGCATTAGATTCACAGCTATGTACAGTTAGAGGCAGAAGGGGACCTCAGAGGCCACTCATTCCAATTTCATCATTTTACAGGTGAGAAAATAGAGATGAGAATACCCTGGGTCACACAACTAGTATCTGAGGTAGGATTAGGACTCAGGTCTTCTTGGCTCTATGCACAGTACCACCTGAATGCCTTACATAGCACTGGTTCTTAGGGTTCAGTCAATGGTGAAGATCAATGCCCTTCTGAAAAATTTCATGCTACCGTGAATAGTTTCAAAGCAGAGCTCCAACAAAAAGGTCCTTGGCAGTCTCCATACTATTCTATCAGAAAAGTGGCATAAGAATGCATTCAGTTCATACTCCTGGCCTTTTGGTCATTCAGGATTTTGGGTCATATGATCTTTTTAACCATACAGAGCCAAATTAGAAGGAAATTCTACACATCCAAGAGGCAGTATAGAATGATGGAAGGAGCCCTGGTTCTGGAGCTGGAAGACCAGGATTTGAACCTCTGCTCTGCTCACTGTGTAGGTAACCATGGCTGGGCCTTTGTTTTTCCTTATCTATAAAATAAGGAAGTTTGACTAGATAACCTCTAAGTTCCCTTCCCATTCTAAATAGAGGAACATGTGATTTAAATCCTTCCAAAATAGAGAGTTCATAGATATAAAGTAGGAAGGAGCCTTAGAAAGTTCAACCCCTCATTTTACAGATAAGGAAACTGAGATCCAGAGAGCTCACATAATTAGTAAGTGCAAAATGATTTGAAACCAAATGTTCAGACTCCAGATCCAGAGCTCTATCCACGATGTATGCCAAGCTGAATCACATGAGGAACCATCACAGGGGAAAGCTGTCTAATTCCAAACAGGGTCCTGGAGGGGGGGAATATGAAAGCACTTAATACGCCTTCGGGATAAAGATGTTCACCTCAGTCCTTCCAAACTACTTAGTTGCTTGTTGGCTTGTGCTCTTCCTTACTGAATTACTTTGGTCTGTGCTTCTGACCGCAAAGCCTGAGCACTGCCAGCCATCTCGTGAAGTCACCCAAGCTTGCACTCCAGGGTTGTCATCCCTTACCTTGGTGTGACCCTTGTGAGCTCATCGGAGGGGTGCAGGATGCGGCATGTGGTAAAGGTGAAAGTGGAGTTGGTCTGCGACATACACTTCCCAGGATGATGTGCTACATTGAAAGAATAAGGGAAAACACACACACAAAAGAAATTCTTTGACATCTATAGATGAGAGAGAGGGAGAGAAAGAGAGAGAGAGAGAGAGAAAGAGAGAGAGAGAGAGAGAAATTCTCCACAGTCTTTAACAGATGCAAGAACAGTGATGAGATACCTTTCAGTTGGATCTAGGCGAGGAAGGTGAAAACACAAACGTTCTTGGTTGAAGAATCCCTCAAAAACAATCGAAAATCTGAGGTTTGGCTGGTGAGTGCCCTGATCATGTATGGATGGATTCCAAGTTTCGTCCTGATCCAGGTAAAGGTATCCCATCATATTTCTTTTTCAATAGTGGATCCAGCTTGGGGATGGGGAGGCCAATGTGCCTTGTGTTTAAATTTGGTTCCTGGCTGTATATAATGGGGACTGCTTTCTTCTTTCAGCATTTTTTCCAGAAAGTTTCTCATACGCAAACAGATGCCAGAACTCCAAGCAGGGAAGGATAGGGAGCATTTGGAGATATATTGGCATGTTAGGGTTAGTTCAAGCATTGTTTCTCTAAGCTGCTCACCCAACAATAGGGGTTGGGGGGCTGTGGAGGGGAAAAGCCTTTTGCTCCCTTTTTCATTTGTGAAAAGAGGCTCTTGAAAGTTGGTTCCACTACTGCTCATCTGTAATTGCCATTGCAAGAGATGCAAAAACCTCAGCAGGACTTGACAACAACTTTAAGAGGACATGCATTGATCAAGGCTGACCTAGATTGAAATCTCAGCACTGCTATTCACTACCTCGTGATCTTGGGTAAGAATTCACCTCTTAAAGTTGCAATTTCTTCATCCAATCCATGATGACCCAGAATGCTGAAAGAAAGCCTTACCTACAATACAACAGTTACAAGCATTGGCAGGACCATTGCTTTCAGGGATGATCTTTGAATTAATGAATATTTTTTTGTAACCAATACCAATCATGTTGGCCAATTTACCCAATTATCTTTCTTTCAAAGGTTCGGCAGGTTGTTGTCAAGTCCTCTGTAGAACAGGATCCACAGCAAAGGAAAGCAGAAAGGTTAAGAGCCGTGCATTTGAGAAGCTGGCTAAAGAATCTGTTTTACGTTCTACTTAAGAGATCATGATTGCATAGGATTTCTTCATTCATAACTTAAAGGTTCTTTTTTCTTTAAAAAGAGACTGTTGCAAATGGCATGCACAACACATTGTTCACAGAGATCCCCATCCTACTCAGCCCTCAGAGACCTCCTAGGAGGAGCAGACTTTTAACTTAGTCTCACAGGCCCACTTGCCTAGTTTGCAAATTAAAAAGTCCTTTTAGAACAAAGTCTTCCAGAGAAGCTCCTAGCTCAGGTCTAGAGCTCACCGGAGGGACTCCATTTTCTCTTCAATTTATTAAAGGAAAACAGAAATGAAAACCGTATGCTGCAAGTCAAACTGGATGAGGAAACGAGGGAATGGAGGCAAAAAATATCCCAGATACATAATGGAAGATGAAATTAAGAGCATGAGGACTGAGGTGGATCGATGGAGGGTCAACGTAACATTGTTGTTCACTTCAATACAACACATAGTTGTGTACTTGAAGTTTACTGCACATAGGGCTGGCTGTTGTTTACGCTGGAGCAAACTCTGAGCCATCAGATCTTAGATTTAAAGCTAGACAGAACCTTAGAGATCATTCTCTTACAGATGAGGAAACTTGAGGTCCATGGAGGATAAGTGACTTGCTCAATGTCATACAAACAATAAAGCAGGGATTTGAACCTATGACCTCTGGCTCCAAATCCAGGGTTCTTGTCACTATGCCATGATAAGTCATGCCATAAATGGCATCAAAGTGGGAAGAAATCAGGTCCAACAAAGAGCCTCCATCATATCTTATTTCAACCAATGAATGTAACGTATGATGGACTTGATTAACTTAGAAAATACTACAAACACACACATACACATACACACAAATGGGAAAAGCTATGAAGGGAAGGGTAGCCTAGCAATCACGACTCTCTTATTGTGATAAGGCCTAAAAAGAAAAGCCACAGAAAAGCTGAGGAAAGGATCCCAAATAACAGACATGAGGTTATTTGGAAGGGAGAAAAGAAAATACAGTTATTAGAGATTATCAAGACACAATAGTTCTTTGCTAAATGACACACATGATTGAATGAAGCAATGCTGGATTTAAAATCAAGGGCATACACCTTCTAAAACACATGGTCCATATAGCCAAAGATGGTGAAAGGGGGATACAGGGGCACCAGGTCACTTTCATCCTCCACCCTTTCTGGATTAGAATTGAATTGCAACATCTCTTATGAAGTGGACATTTGAAAGACATAGCTGCATTAGCAGAAGCAAAACCCATCACTGAATAATGGGCCTTGGGGACAAGGAAAAGGCTGCTAAAAGTACAGAGGTCATGGTTCTCCCAAAGCCATGGAGACAAGTTAGAAGGGAAAGAGATTAAGAGTCAAAGCCAAGAGATTCAATCCCATCCCATATACCACTAGGAAAGCTCGGACTCGGTCTTCCTCCATCAGTCAATAAAGGCTGCCATGTTGCTGAAGGACTTTCCTTCCTTGAACAACAAAGAGAGTAAGTGACCTCATATCACTGGACACTTAGGAAGCACCTTATGTTTGCCAAACAGTAAAAGCTAAGTCACACCTAAAATTGAGAGCTGTTGATAAGACAATACAGCTTCCAATCATCAGCACCTACACCAAATGTCTGCTTTGCTTTTTCAGGGAAGCCAGACTCTTGAACAACAGAAGATTTCCAAAATTCACATTCCTTTCCCCGAATTCCACCTTCAATAGCAAAAAAGCACTTTCTTTGCAAAAGAGCGATATGGCACCCTAAATGTAACAATCAGGGATTCACTTGCCAAAGAGGTGGTGGACCTTTGGGCCAAAGACATAAAGGCCAAATTGCTTAAAATGTTCTCTAGGGAGCCAACTTCAGGGTGCATCAGAAATGGTTAATGGTCTGGGTTTAAAGAGCTGCTACATAAACAAAGGCAGGGGCTTTTATGGAGTATTTTAAGAAATTTCACTTAAGTTTTACGAAGGTAAATGAGTTCTTCCTTTCCACCCCCAATTTTTACCACTTGTGTGTGATCCTGACCCACCAATCGCAACCTTTAGGTTTTGGTAAAGAACCTGGCATGGAAATTGCCTCCAACAAGAGCTGATCACGATCCCTTTATCAGCTATGAAGATTGACATGAGGCACAAGTGACTTGCCCAGGGTCACCGAGCTCATCATTAGAGGCATTGTTCAAATCTGTGGGGGGTTTTTAACTTGCAGTCCAACACTGGATCCATTAAATCAAATTACTTTTCTTCAGTTTGGGGATTTTAAGGGGAAAGAGTTCAACTCTTCAGAACAGGGAATTCCTAGTGATAGGGAAACACCCCCTATTAAAGCAGAATGGCAATTACTTTGTCATTTATAGCAACTTAAGAGTTAGTTGCCTGGGGCACTAAGAGATTGATTTGCTGAGTCACAGATATTACATGTCAGAAGTGGAACTTAAATCTAGGTCTTTCTAAAACTCTGTCTCATAATATACCATACAGTACCTTTTTTTCTTCCTTCCTTCCTTTCTTACTATTTCCTTATTGTTACATATGGTCCTTTAAGAATGATAAAATAGTCTTCAAAGTCCCTTCCGGCTTTGATTGGTTCCCTGATTCATTTCCCCATCAAACTTGTGCCCTTTGATAAATTCTCAATGATTAAGTTGTATATGTGGCTTTCCCAATTTCGCACTCCAGTAGTTCTGTGTAGACTAATCTAAGATCATTAGAAGGACACAACAAAAAATGCTTTCTCCAGGACCAAAGGCCATGCCTGGTGATAAACTCTCCAGAGGGCCTCTCAATTATTAACTAGTACAATACACTCACAGGCAATATTTTTCAGTCACTGGGACACTAAGTCCCAGTGGACCATGACCCTCAATTCCAAATCCACTACTAAGCTAGGAACCCCACCACCGGCAAGTTGTCTTTGCTCCTCGAAGGACCCAGCTGGATCCCAGCTCTATCTCAACCACCTGCAGGAAGTCAGGGTTTGACAATGGGGATTCAGCCTTGGTCTACCTGAAGCTTCCTTCTTCCTTCCCCAGCTACCCAAATGGGGCCTGTCCCTAGCACTCTCAGTCCATCCCCTAAGTGAAAAAGGCCAAAGATGAGTGACAAGAACTATCTCCTGAATGGCCCAAAAGAATCGATTCTACCAAGGTGTCCTAGGTACTGAGGAGGATCCAGTTTTATTGAGTAAGGCCAATGTTACTACTGTACTCAAGCATCATAAGAATGGATCCTCCAGTTCTTCTGTGTCCACGATTTCACCTCTTTCTTTGAAAGTAGCCTTGGATTTTAAATAGGATAAATTGTTACCAACAGGCAAATAGTCCAATAAAGAAAACAATAAGTTCATTCATCTTCCCATAAGGAAGGATACACTGAGAACACTGATTAACAAAACTTTTAAAAATACACTCATGACAAAATAAAGTGAGGTGAAGGAGTGGGAGTGAGGATAAGAAGTTATCCATACACAACACACAGACTAGATCATCATTTTATTCGCAAGATTACTGTTATTTCTTAAGATTTCAAATAACTTCACAAAAACACCTGAACAACTCTTGGAATATGAATGTTGCTAATTCACATTTTTAAAAAGAAAGAGGAGGCATGGGATTGTTTACCTGACACCTTTCCCACACTTGAACTGGGGGACAATTTTACACAGATGGAAAATCCCCAATACTTGAAAAGTTAAATTGTGGGCAAATGCTACAAACTTAATGACTGTCTTCCTCCTCTTTATCTTTCACCTTTAATAGAATTGTGAACTCTGATGTAAACAGCAGGAATGAAGCTTATGGGGGGGGCGGGGGGGGGGGGGGGGGGAGGAAGGGTGTTAAGGCAAGCCGGGTAAAAGTACTCGGGTTGCAATTCCAGTCGCTGCACCAGGGGGGGTTGGTAAATGGAGAAGGTCCCATAAGCATAGTCAGTCAGGGCTAATTGCACCAAGTTCATTAAAATGTTACTGTCTAAAAAACCCAAATTGCAGGTAGATAAAAGGTCATTTTGTTCTGTGACCAAAATAGGTCTAAATACATTCCAAATGGACATGTGATCTTTATAACATTTGTGGAGGAATCTGACCTGCCATTTGCAAGAAGTCTAAGTATCTAAAAACAGATAGAAAATGCCTTGCTCTCTATGAACCAGGTCTCCTTAGCTTGGAATATGGCCCAATTAAAATCTGTTGGAAATGTTCTTGATTTACCTAGCAGCTGCTGGAGAGGAGTCTCCATTTTTTCTCTTTTTAAAAATTTTTCAATAATAAGATATGGCTTGGATCTGTGATTTCATTGGTATAGGGAACTCCCATAGGAGAAAAGTTTCTTTACCAATGCATACTAGCACCGTCCCTGAAACTTATGGCCTTAGATAGTTGCCTAATGCCCTGAGAGATTAAGTAACTTGCCCAGGGTCACAAATCAGTATGTGTTGGATTTGAAATCAGACTTTACTGGCTCCAAAGTCAACATTCTACTACTATGTCATCTAGCCTCTTACTAAAAAATAAATCAATAAATTTAGTGTTGTTCAGTCATGTCCAACTCATGAACTCATTTGGGGTTTTCTTGGTAAAGATACTAGACTGGTTTGGCATTTCCTTCTCCAGCTTATTTTTACAGATGAGGAAACTGAGGGAAACAGAATTAAATGACTTGCCCAAGGTTATGCAGCTAGTAAGAAATGTCTGGGGCTGCACTTGAACTCAGCAAAATGATTCTTCCTGGCTTCTGACCTGACATTCTATCCACCATGTCACCTAGCTGCCCCCAAATCAACAAATATACTCAAAATAACGGAGAGCAGAAAAAACCTGTATACTTTTTTTTTTCCTTTTCCTTATCTCACTATGAAGCGCTGGCCAAATGTGCTCAGTGAAGATGAAGTTCAATAATAGGGCAAGGAGGAAAACATCTCTAGCAACTTTGTGAGCGTGCTTACTCTTACAGTTTTGGCATGAAAGTTAATGTCCTCTTTGGCATTAAGCAGTTTCTGAAATGTGGCTCTTTGATCAGGTCTGAACGCTTTTCAAGCACTCTGAATGTTTGACCTACTTTCAGTATGGTGAGGGGTTCTGATACATTGGTCCCCAAATCTACAACATTCTCCTAGTACTCCTGCAATACAAGTGCACAGCTCCAGCTCTCCAGCTCCCAAAGGCCTCCCCTCCCCAAGCCGCCCTGGTAATCCTTCCTTTAAGACAGAGGCCACCAGGTAAGAGTCTGTTTGACTTGACTGGGATCCACTGAACAAAGGCCTTTACTTGGGTCTTGCATGGCTAACCTATAGCTATAATGAACAGTGTTTTCTAGTATAACATGAATGCAGCAAAGATTACTGATGGCTATCCACTTCCATTCTGGGAAACGAATGTAATATGATCAATAATCTGAGATCAGCCTATGCCTTGGAGAGGTCTGTGGTTCTTAAGTTGGCCACAGAACACTGTTTGAAAGTCACTGGTCTATTACCTGGGCTTTGCAAATGCTTAGGATTATGGGTACTTCTTTCATTTCCTTTTCCCTGCAAAACATGAGTCTCCAGATAGAAGGAAGGGGGTTTGCAGTGGTGGGGTTCCCTCTCTCACTCTGCACCTTTTCTCCTATGGGAGTTCCCTATACCAATGAAATCACAGACCCAATGTGTTCTTGCACATTTGACAAGAACCTGGGAAGGAGTGACCTCACATTGTTAAGTTCTATACCCATAAAGTCCCTTATTGGATTTTGGGAAATACCAAGAATGTCATTCTCATGCAATCAAGTTTTGGGGTGATAACTGGGTCTGAAACTGGCTTGTATTTTTTCTGAGTTGGTCTACACAACAGTACATAAAATTATATCAGGTATTACTTCATAGGGCATTAAAATAAACCACATTAAGATATAATTTTAACAGGCTCACTGCTGGTACCTTCCCCTGAGATTATCTTCCATTTGCAATGTGTACCAGGTGTCCCAAAAGTCTTTGTACAGCTTTAAGCTTAATATATTAAATAGCTTTAAGAGCTTAAAACTGCACAAAGATTTTTGGGACACCAGTAGAACTCATCTGTACACAGCTGTCTGCATGTTATCTCTAACTTTAGACTGTAAATTCCTTGAAGTCCTGGACTCTTTTTGCCTTTCTCTGTATCTCCAGCGCTTAGCACTTAAACATTTACACTTAATGTTCTTTGATTAACTGACTGCCAGGCATTATCAGAGTCCATGCTGGTTTAACTCTGTGCGTGTAGAACCAGAATAACTTAGACTTTGCTTTAAGCATGGTCACCATTAAACTATTTAATTGGTTGAGGCTACAAAATTTCAAAGTCATACTAAACAATGTCTGCCTTTTTTTCCCTGAGGCTTATACAGATTATATTTGCCTGTTTTGTTTCACTATTTATAATATAAATGGCTCAAGAGGGTCCTTCTTCTGTGTTTTTTTCCCTACCATGATGCTTAGTACCCTCTAGATAAAAAAAAAAAATAGGCTTGAATGGCTTCATTAAATCAATTGGATAATAAGTTCCTTGAGGGCAGGAACTGTATTTTGCTTTTTTTTTGTATACCCAGTTTAGCAGACCATCTGGTGGCTAGCACGTAATAAGTACTTAATACATGTTCACTACTGCTTGCTAGATTGATAGAATTAATATAGGATCACAATCAGTGACAGTGCTATAGCTCTAGAGCTGGAAGAACTTCAGAAATGATCTAATCCAATCCACCCATTTTACAGACGAGCTAGCAAAGTCAAGATCTGAAACTAGGTCCTCTAACTACAAAGCCAGATCTTCATCCACACCACTCTTTACTCTAGAAGACTCCATGGATCCCAGAGTAGAATCCTGCCCATGAACTAATTCCACTGGTAAATCCTCACCCTATTTTATGTCATTATTCAGAAATATGCCTATGATTTTATCAAAGTTTGGCAGCTCATTGGCTATCCCCACTGATCTGTTCCTCTTGGCCTTCAAGAATCTCATCAGGTTAGAACATCATAAGGATGGAGTGGTACATGACTGGAACCCTCATCGTAGGTGACTTGCTGGATAAATTAGCCTAGATTACAGAATTCTGGGGTTAACTCTTGGTCAAAACATCCTATTTCCTTTCTTTTCTATTCTTCATGGAAATGATAAGCTAATTCTAGACCTGTAGGGATTAACAGACTTTGTATCCTTGATTACTTTATAAAGTAGACAAGGTAGCTCAAGTGAAAGATACAGACAAGAAAGTATGGAGGGCCCAGATTGGCAGAGGACATCCCTGTGCCAAGAGTCTAATAAATGACTGAGGTACGTAGTTGTCCTAGTCTACCTCTGACTCATGTATATGATTGATGGCATTTCTTGCAAATCCTCAAGCCTTTCTTGCAGCTGAGCCTCCTATTATGGAATTAGAGGATGACTGAGTCAGTGGGTGATACAGTTATGCATAAAATGTTCCAGTTACTAGCCTAAGTAGGAAAGCTGATGAACTCCTCCATTTCCTGTCTGGCTTCTCCGTCAATGGGTCTCCACCTTCTCCCTTCCCTCCACAGTTTCTCCAAATATAGTTGACTTTGAACAAATGAAGTAAAAATGGTTGACCAGGAAGATAGATTGAGATTACTAGCAGAAAAAAAAAATGTTATATGATTCACTTTAAAACCAACAACTACAATCTATTTTTCCCCCAAGTATCTCAGCATTAAAATATATGCTTCTCTTCTGATTTCCTTTACTTAGACTATGTTACTTAACCTCTCTTGGTCTTAATATCCTCCTCTGTTTAAAAAAAAAAAAAGAAAGACTTTGGACTCAATGGTCCCGAAGGTCCCTTGCAGGTCTACACCTGTAAAACTGTGACAGACCTCTAGCTCTTTTCTACTTTAAGAAGGTGTCCTATATAATAATGGGCAATGTAATAAGAGTGGCTTTTCAGTTATCCATTCTGTAGAATGATCCTTCAAATGGAGTCTCTCTGCTGAGATCTAGGTGTGCCATATGTGTATACATAATTCCTTTCTAAACCTGGCTGCACTATGACCTTGGGCTTCTCTGGCTGACCTCTGCCATCATGACCTCAAGAAGCTCATTACTGGGATGATTTCATCATCCTCCAAGATGTCATCAGTCTTGGGATTACTCATCACGGAACCTCGGTCTCTCAGACTGGAGGGTGGGGCCATGAACTCCAATCCCCCATGTAAGGAGAGATCCCATCTCTCACCTGACTGCACTACTTTGGGACTTCTCGAACTGACTCCTCCTCTCCCTCATGCCCCTGCATTGGGTATCTTCCTCCCATCTCTTTGACATCCTTTTTTATGGTGTTGTCTTCTCTCCTTAGACTCATTCCCTGTAGGCAAGGACTGTTTCTTTTCTCATATTTGTATGCCCAGACACTTAGCACAGTGCCAGGCACATAGCAGGGCTTATGATGAATGTTTATTGGCTATATACTTGTGGACACAGCAAAAATTAATAGTATGTAATAATTATTTTTCATAGGATCATATATTTAGAGTGAGAAGGGACCTCTGAGGTCAGCACATTCATTTTATAAAAGAAAACTGGACTCTTCATCAGAAACATTAAAACATAAAACACCCCACAGAAACAAAATAAAACTTTAACCTAAAGATTAAAAATTTCTGTTTTAATATACATTAGTCAAAAACAGGACATAGACTCTTCCTTTGAAGAGCAGAATATTTTAAAATGTAGTGATATTTAAAGAGAACACAGATAAAAATAATAAATCCTAAAAAAAGTGCTTAAAACTTTTACTCCATTGGAATCCATAGGCTCCAGAAACCTGTTTGAAACATGCTTACAACACATCAGGTACTAGGGAAGACTACGGCCATCTTCATCTTAGAAGAAGTGACCGGTATCTTTCAGAATGACAAAAAGGGGAGTCACTCAAGATAACTGAGTTCAAGTCTTGGGGGCTTCCAGAGTAAAGAGCAAGAGGGACAATAAAAACCCCACAGAAACCCAATAGGAATCCAGAGCCAGACCCTCCTCAAGTTGTCTTAGAGGAGCAGAGCTATAGCTCACTAACCCATGAATACTGTTGGAGAATCATACAAGGTCTATCCAATGATTTTTTTTTTTGAAAGAATCACTTACTTCTCATATTCTAAGACTAATCAAAGTCCTATTACTACAAGAGGAACATTAGGTAAGTCATGCTTGTCAAGTTTCCTTTTATAATATGGACCTGACTCAGGAAGTATCCCAAGGGGAAATTCACCATTGGCACTTTAGTGACAACTGACTTGACTAGCCCTTCCTTGAATTACCTTTGATGTGATGGCTGATGTTTGATCCCCAGAGAGGATTAATTCCTTCTTGTTCCTGGTTCTCTGCCTTGATCCCTCAGCCAAGTTTTAACAATAGGTTTCTAACTACAGTCTCAGATGGAAGATAAAACTGTATATATTATGTTGCTTTAAGTTTGGAAGAGGAGATTAAATGGTGAGATTTTTATTAATGGTAGGAAGACAAGCTCTACTTTCTTTACCCCAGGGCAAGTCCTTCTGTAATCTGATTCATTCGTAGTACACCTTTTCCCAGCTCCTCAGTTACAAGCTGACTTTGCTTCCTCAGATTCTGCAGGATTGTTTTGTGACTTGTTCATACAACAGCATTTGCAAAGACAGCTATTATTTCATCAAAGCCATCAGAGATAATGGAATGTGGGGTAGGGAAGAAGAAAGTATGGGTGAAAGTAAGAGAGCTGTCTTGTTCAGTGGATAATGTTGAGAATGAGAAACTAGAGGAATTCAGCTGTAAATTCCAGCTTCTCAAACTTAGTAATGAGAGCCAAAAGCTTTCATTCCAGAAGTCATACAGGAATCTCATCTTTTAAAGATGTCAAGGAGAGTCTACAGTGAGATCAATTCTCAGTAACATCATGGTTGCTTAAAAAAAGTGTCCAATCAGAAAAAGCATTTCTACCATAACTCTTATCCTAAAGTCAACTGACTAATAAGATGTTCTGTCCTAAATAGAGAACCAAGAAATGGTTCTATGAGAACATAGGAACGGAGGTTAGGAAAGCAAAAGCCCCTTTGGGGGCCATTTCAGGATAACTTCCTGCCATGGATTTTGAGTGATGCTTTGTCACCTTTGTTAATAAAAAAATAAAAAAAAAAAAGCAAGAACAGTAGAGAGAATGTTGACTCTTTAGCCAGATGATCTGCGTTCAAAGCCTTCCTCTGACACCACCTTTGTGACCTTGGGCAAATTAACTCAACTTTCCTGAGCCTCAGTTTCCTCATCTGTAAAATAAGCGAATTTGAATAATCGGGTCCCTTTTAGTTTAGCTCTATGATCCTACAATTTTCCTTTTTTCACTAGACTCTGCTACTCAAGCAATAATATAGCATTGCCATTATGATAATGGCAAATTAGGCAATTTTTTTTCTTGGCCTCTTTCATCTCATGGGAATTTCACTTCCTTCCCAGCTGGAGAAAGCTGAGTGCTGAGTAGTTTTAAAGCAAAGAGCATCATCACGTTAACACTGTGGATTCATGATCCCAAAGACTGAGCACAAGGTCTGACTACCAAGAAAAGAGAGAAAATGATTCTTCAAACTCCTCACCCCATGACTGAAATATATTACCCTAGGGCTGTTCACCAGGTAGAGTTTTTCATTCTGCTAAGTCCACCCTTTCCGGTAACCCTAACACCAAATGAGAATGGGATCCCTTTGGGCTCTGGGAAGGGGATAATGGAATGAAACAAGGAAATTCTTTCTAGAACTTGGGACTTGGGGGCTGACATGGGAATGGGGATGAGGCTGCTTCACATTTGGGGGAGAGGGGCACATGCACATGTCTGGGTCTGGGCTTATGAGCGTTGATGCTAGATTAGGCTGGGAGTATTATACTGGAAGACTTAACAGACTAAGCCAAGGCTAACACTGAACAAATGGCTTGAATGCCTTGGGACCTAGCACCAAGTTGTTTGAGAGACAGCTTCATGTGACACCTTGACAAGTCCCTTTATTGTGCTTTGCTCTGGATCCATGACTTCATTGGTATGGAGAAATCCATTTCACCAATGCATATTAGCAATTGTTCTGCCATTTTAAAATCTTGGCTACCTGGGGCATTGAAGGATTAAGGGATCTACCCATAACCACCATATGTGAGATAGGATGACAGAAAGGTCATTGAAATCCAACCCCTTATTTTACACATGAGTAAACTGAGGCACATATTGCTTAAGTGATTTGTCAAGGGTCACACAACTCCATGTGTCTTTGAGGTAGGATTTGAAAGTGGACACAGGTCTTTCTGACCCTGAAGCCAGTTCTCTGTTCATTATATCATGCTGCCTCCCTTCAAAAATCCAACATTACACAGAAAGATGATGGTAGAACCTTAAAAATCTGCAATCCTGGGGGGAGAGAAAACAGGGGATAAATAATCATTTTCTCCCACAAAAATTCATCTAAGGAAAAGTTGAATCTGTAGGGTTCATTTGTAATGTTGAGTTTTCTTATTTGGAAATCACCTTTATATAGTCTACAGCTGCCTATGTCTCCTGTTCAGTTTCTAAATTACCAATCTTGCCTCCCCTTACTCTGAAAAAAGGTATCAGACTTTACCATTGGCCACTGGAAGCTCCCTCCTGACACAAGGGGAACAACAAGTGGGAAGAGCAACCCTAGGGACCCCAGGGCCTACAATGGGTACTTCCATTTAGCAGCGTTTCCTTGTCCCACTCAAGGCATCTCTGTTAGACCATGCACCTCCAAAGCTCCACAGATATCTAGCTGTTAAGAGACAGGACATTTCTGAGTTTGGTTTTAAGAACAACTCAAAAAAAAAAAATGGGAGTGCTTTTTAGTCATCACCCAAACAGACGTGCTGAAGCTACACAGAAAGCATCACTATGGATGGCACCCTGGAAAGATGTGAGAATGGCCCAGTATTCAGCATCCTGTAAAGGTGTTGGGTTTACAGGACTTAATGTGGTTCCCTCACCAGACCCCTCATCATCATCATCATCATCGGCTGCCGTTGGCTCCTGAATCTCCTCTGTGAATGCCTGAGACCGGCTCGGGTATTTCTTGTGGTCTGAAAGAGTCATTTGGACTTGTGACCTCTCACCTGAGGTCTCTGAGTGCTGAATTGGCATGGAGGTAGCAAGGCCCTTGTAAGAAATGTCACCTGTCTCATCTTCTTCAAAATCGTTAAGGCAGTACACTTCATCCAGGTCAACGTCCAGGGTCCGGAAGCCCTTGGTGACAACACCAGGCCGGGGGTCCAGGATGCCCCCAAGGTGAGGCTGGGCCAACTGTTGCCAGTGGTGAAGTGTAGCAGAACCTTCAAAGGGAGAACATTAGAAGGAGGAGAAAAAGAAAAGAAAGACAGAAAGGGAAGGAGAAGAAAAAGTTAGCACAGATTGTCAAATACTCTCTTTTGCCCAACCCTCAATTCATTTAGGGAAAAACCAGATGGAACCAATGGACCACATGTACACACGTGAGTTTTTGTGCAGGTGCGGTTTCCCTATCATTTTCTAACAAGTAACAGTGTTCTTAATACCATTCTTGGATGCAGCATAAATGTGGGGAATCAAATGCAATTTGTTTTGAAAAACGAAACTAGTGCTCCAGTCAGAAATCAACGTGTAGGGGCTATTCATAGACTTTCTTCCTAGGCACAGAAAGGAAAGCCCAGTCACACAGTATTGTATTCTTAGGGGATTTTCTTTTTTAAAGCAAACAGATCACAAATGCAACAGTAGACCAACCCCTCTGGGGGCAAGTGTTTTGTTTTCTTTAAAACATGAAAAATCTTGCGCTATTTTGAGCAATAGAAGAAAGGTGGGGAAAAAAAAGAACAAAAAAAAAGAATCCGTAAAGAGTTGAGGGTGAAAATTTCAAGCAAGCACAGCTTATGGATAACTGTGCGGAAGCAAGTAGATTGGGAGTGAAAGAATGGTGGTCATTCAAGTCAAGGGTGGTTTGAAAACAATAAGAAAAATGTGCCTATGTATCTATATACCTATATGCATATAATACATATGAAAATACATATAATTACATTGCACACACATACACACACATGTGTATGCATGTATATTTTACATATATATACACAATACCTACTTGTATAGACCAACAAAAGAGTTTATTAGCTACGCATATCCTACTGTACCTGTCAGCTCCATCCTTGAGTGACTGATATTTTAGGGAAGGTACATGGGCACAGGGTAAAAGAGGTGTGATAGCTACAAAGAGGGTGATTCTACACAAGGCAGCGATCAGCTGAGATGATTTCTTGGGTGACACATGAATCACTGGAGTCAAATAACATTAGATATGATTTGTAATAACATCAGAACCTGTGGTGTAAGGAAAGGTGGGATTAACACCTCCCACTCCCACTTTCTTTGTCATGTACACACGTGTACGCACACACACACACACACACACACACATCTCAAACACACATCCCAAATAATATGTTGCACTTTTGTGTTTTTTATTAATCTCACCTCCTAAATCTGTTGTAGAAAATAAAGAACTGAAGACTTTTTAACTGGAGCAAATTAAGGAATGTTAGGACCTAGCTGGGATAAATAATATAACCCAAGAGTGAACAAAAACTCGTTAATTACATTCAGGTCGCATTAATACAAACATTTATTTCTTACCCAAAGTGAAATGCAAGGTTGGGACAGGTGACCTTTAAATACAGCTTTCTGATAGAATGAGTTTTATGACAGATACTAAGACAAGGCAGTATGGCATGTGCATATCACATCGGCATTGGAATTAGGAATATCATTTCTAGGCATTAAAGCATGTAAGCCCATGTGAAACTGCTTAACAAAGGAAACTTGAAAAGAGCCTAAGTTTTGTTTTTGACATAATCAGGTGGTTTGACTCTAAGCAAACCATTTGTTTTCTCTGGGTTATGGGTAACTCTCTAATATTTTAAGTTACAGAAAAGATGGCTTAGTAAAGGCATTAGTAAAGGAAATTTCTTTGCTGGGAATACCCCACAAAGATTAAATCAAAGATCTACATCCAGACCATATGTATAACATAAAATTGAAAAACAACCTATTTAGAAGCTGGGGAGATTTCCAGTATTTAGGTAGTTTTTCTATTTTCAAACTATTTTCTTTCATTATTTGTCAGTTTCACACATTAGTGAATGGTCCAAACTAAAAAAAGAAAGACATTTTTTATTTGTCTCTCCTGAAGAATGCCTCCCAAATAATTTCACTCTGTAATTACTAATCATAAGATAGGAAAAGACTAGTCACTCTTGAGTTGCTAGTGAGCTTCTAACAGTCACTCTGCTGTCATTAAATGGACAAGGTTTTAGCCAGGAGGCCACGGGCTATGGGTTATTAGCAGAGCTGTCAATGACAGAACATAGTCTACAAAGAAAGGAGGAGAAGAAAGAAAAAAAAAGATAAGGTGACAGCAGAAGGGACAGAGTGGTGTGAAAAGAAGAGAAAAAAGGGGAAAAGTATAGAGAAGAGTTGCCAAGGGTGGGAAACAATGAGGCCTTATCAACTAACCCTCTGGACTGCCACTTAGCGACACCCATGCTATTATAGGTTTCTTGGCCCTATTTTAGCAGAGCCTCCTGGAATGACCTCTCACAGGCAATACTTTGCCAGGGTGTAATTTTATTCCCCAGTGTAAACTGATAGGATCAAGCCAACTCTTTTCTGTGGTTCATCTTGCTCGTATGACAGTGAATCCCACTGACATTCTTGGCATCAGGTCAGACTTCCTATTCATGGCAACAAAGCTTATTTATACATAAACTTTTCAGGCACACCTAAAGTCACCTGCCTCAGGATTTTATGTTGGCAGAGAATCCAAACTATTACCAGAAGTCGCTTTATGCAACTTCTCAATCTTTTTAGATTATGGGAGAGTGAATACCGAATATTACATTGACCTTAGAATTCTTGGGTTAAGTTCTCTCTGTACACACATGGTTTGAAGTTGGACAAACTTAGCTTCTCTGTGCTCTGGATAACTCTTTAAGATAAGCTGCAGAGCAGGTGCCAACTTTCATTGGTAAAGGGAATTTCTTTACAGGGAGTTCTCCACATGGATTAATTCCTGACCATACTCACAAATTAAATCTTGAAAAAAACACTCATTTAAAAGTTGGAGAGATGTAATCTTCAAGAGGATTTTCTAGAGTTTGGGAGAATCAGAGAAATTACTGTCTATTGAGAGAAAAAAAAAAAACTGAGCCAAGTCTGAGATAACAGGCAAAAAACCATTTGCATCAAAGCCCAGAAAAGAAACATGGGGTCAAGGTCACAGGGCTGGGGGCTGGGTCTGGACTCTCCATTTCTTGTGAAAGTCTCTTCAGGACTTAGTGAAACATGAGGGAAAAGGCAATCTAATAGATAGAGCATTCAACTAAGAGAGAGGAGGCCTGGGCTTGAAACTAACTCATTGTGGAAACCTGACAAGCCGCCATGTCTGATTTTGCCCATTCATGCAGTGGGTGCCTCATTGGAAGGTTCTAAATTTAAAATCAGGCTACAGAAGTACTCAAGTTTTTAAAGATACTCTATTATTTCAAAGCATTAAAGTATTTGAGCCTACTTAAAGATGCTTAACAAAAGAAATTTAGTGAGAACCTAAATCCAGTTTCTAACAAAAGTTTCAAATACATTTTTTTGTGTGCTTCATCCATTATTTACACAAGAAAGAAGGGCACAGAGGCTGCATACCCACATGTCATAGGAATGAGGAAAATAAAGTCGTGGGAAGGCTTTCTTATTTTATACAAAGTCGCTTTTAATTTGCCCTACGTTAAAATTGGTAAGACCCACCTTAAACATTTTAGCTGCACACAGCCATGGGCTATTATTCAAATTAAGTATCCTCTTTTAGGAGTTACATTCAGGAAGATACTAAAAGCTACCTAAAAAGAATCCACAACATTTAGGACAGCTGGCAATACTGGTTTCCCTCCCAGAAGGCAAAGACATCCCATCCTGCCCTGCCACCGTTTCTAATCTTTACTAACCTCTTGGACTGTATCTGTTTTCATTTTGTAGGAATTTCTGTTTTGTAACTATCATCATCACCACACACACACACACACACACACACACACACACACACACACACACACACTCCCTTAGGGTGACACATCTTTGGCGACAAAAACCTTGCAGGTAGGGCACTTGATACTAAGGTTCTACAAATAAACAAATCAGCAACCTGCCTACCTTGCTCACCTCCTACTCAATTAAGAACATGAGTCAGATTATATCTGGGCTGGTCAAACAAGGAAAAAGAAGTTTCTCCTTTCCCTTCCTACTAACAACTAGGTTGAACACAAAGGTATGAACAGGAAGAAAAACTAACATCTTTGTCAACTGTCCCTGACTTCATTTATCCTACTTCCATGCTGACCTGTTCCAGGTAATATTACAGGTACTATCTTAGTACAGGAAAGTCAGGTTTTGTAAAATTCATTTAAGACAAAGGCATATACTCCAAACATAGAAATGTATCTGTTCTACAATATACAGCTTGAAGGTGTTTATTAGCCCTATTGCTAATTATAGCTTAAACGCCTTCCTTTGGAAATTCCATTTGGGTTTTAAGTCTTTAGAAGGGCTAAATGCAGAAAACAATACTTTTCTCTTTAACGTGTAAATGTTTTCAGAAGAACACTTTATTCTTCATCTAGCGAAGACATCAGGGCAAGATAAATATAGGAGAGCGCAGCTAGGTGGTGCCATGGATAAAGTAGATGGGTACCTGGCTTGGAGTCAGGAAGACTCATCTTCCTGAATTCAAATCTGGTCTTTGACACGTAATAGCTACCTGACCCTGGGCAAGTCACTTAACCCTGTTTGTCTTTGTTTTCTCATCTGTAAAATGAGCTGGAAAAGGAAATGGCAAACTACTCCAGTATCTTTGCCAAGAAAACTACAAACAGTGTTACAAGAGTCAGGCATGACTAATTAACACAACAAAAATTAGATATCTCTCTACGGTGACTCTCCAACATGAAACTTTAAAAATTCAATTTAGTTAGTTCAGCTTAAAGTGATAAACAGAAAATTAAACATACAGATGAGAAAGGCATGGATGAGAATGATGATAGATTATTTAATATGTCCCTAACCCAAACTTTCCTACCCCCCTAAACCACAGCCTGTGCTCTCTAGGTTTCTACCAGAGCAGTGTCATAAAGGAAAGAAGAAGAAGGGGGGGAATTGAAGATTGTTGATATCAGAACTAGCCAAAAACAGTAGGTCTGGTACTAATGGTTTAAAACTCAGGACATCATTATGTTGACAGGGCTTCTGGAATACTGAGCTGAAATCTTGGTGATTTTTCAAATTAGTTTCTTTAATTAATTAAATTTCAAATTTTCATGTATAAAAAGGAAAGAGGGAAATAAAGCTTAGATAGACCTGACAAAACTACCAAGCTAATTAGTTAGATGATCATAGTGGAACTATCAGAGGAGTCTGTAATATAAGAATTATCCACACACTAAACTAGCATGATAATACTTGATTCTAGAAAGCCAGTGAATTCTCTTTCAATTGGGCATAGAGTAGGTGGCAGAACGTTCTAGGCGAAATTCCTCTTGTAATTTATCTTTCTTTTTTGTTAAATTTACCTTAAAACTCTTGCCCAACACTCATTCCCAGCCTAAATTATGAACTCAAAGGAAGTCAGAGGGTCATAGATTTAGAGCTAGAAGGGGACTTTGAGAAAAACGTGGTAAAGACAAACTTGTGTAACTGGCATAAAATAAAAAGCTTAACCTATTTCAAAGAAGGACAAAGGCACCCAACGTTCTGTATGGAAGTTTAAACAATAAACCCAAAGGAGATACCCTTATGGGACCCTAAAGCAATCCAATTAAGGAAGGGAAAAGGAAGTGAAATGGTAAAGCTAACATAACACAATCACCTCTTGAGAGAAGGAAAGGAAAAGAAAGGCAGATAGAAAGATTATGGAAATGGAAGATTTTATTGAAAGGAAAAAAAAAAGACAAGATTGGAAGCCAGAAACAATCACAACGTTGGCAAATAACAAATAAGTCAAATGAAAATGGGCCATTCTATGCCCAAAGTGCAGAAGGCACCTAATGGAAGACTATTCAAGGAGAATTAATTTCATCTGACTATGCATATTGTTAGGATTCTTTTTTCTTGCTTTTCATTGAGGGATGGAAGGGTAGAGAAAACAGACACTTGTTAATGGGGGAAAAAATTTTAGTTAAAAACTTCTAATGAGAACAGAAGACTCTACTGTGAGAAAAGGCAGGGTAAGTCCGAGAGAGAACTTTGAATGCAGCACTTGAGGGGCAGAAGGACACTTTCTAAAAATGTTTTTAGGCCTGAAATGTTGATTGCTGTATAATACTTTGTACATCTTTGGTGAGATCAACATGCAGATAAGTTACAGGACAAAGATTAAAGGTTCCAGTAGAAAAATAGAGCAGAAGATCGTAAAAGAACACACACAAATCTTCAGAGGAAGGTGGAGGTTGGGATATCACCATCTCAAAAGAGGACAAAAATAGGTTGGGTATGATGGCACATGATTGCAATCCCATCTACTGAGAAGGCTGAGGCTGGTGGATTCTTCTGCTCAGGAGTTCTTGGCTACTCTGGTTGAGTGTCCACATCAACAAGGGGAGCCTCTGGAATTGGGAGTCACCAAGTTGCCTAAGGAAAGGCAAACCAGCCCATGGTGGAAATGAAGGGGGTCAAGGCTCTTGTGGCCACTGGTAGTGGGTTGAGGACCTTGAGTAGCTCCAACATTTGTAGCCAGGGTGAGAGAGGGAGACCCAATCTTAAAAAAAAAAAAGGGAAGGGAAGGGAAGGGAAAGGGGAAGGGGAAGGGGAAGGGGAAGGGGAAGGGGAAGGGCAAGGGGAAGGGCAAGGGGAAGGGCAAGGGGAAGGGGAAGGGGAAGGGGAAGGGGAAGGGGAAGAGAAGGGGAAGGGGAAGGGGAAGGAGCTCCTGAAACAAGAATTAGTAAGCACTGGAAGAGACTGATTCAGGGGAGTTACGTAAAAGAGATACTTCCATTGTGACATTTCCATACTCTCCATGCTATAGAAGCACATTATCTTCCAAAATATGTGTGTGTGTGTTTGTGTGTGTGTATTTCCAACTAAACTGAACTGTGTTCATTTTAAGAGAGGATAGTTGAGCAAAAAAACATTTTCACTTGGCCAATGAAGGTCTGATCTAAATTTGTTGGTTTTGAAACCCATATTTAGGGAATCAAAGCTAGACACGAATTTTCTTGCTCTTTCCAAAGTCACAAGCATGATCTAATGCATTTATGAACTCTTAAATGGTTCATTATATTTCTTTAACATTTCAGAAACATGAAAAAAAATTGAAGGAAAAAAATCATTAACAAAATTAATTTCAATTGAAAAATTAAGCTTGGACTGAACTGCTTTTCAGCCCTTCAAAAACAAGTTAGTATTCACCGGTTTGTTGGAGGGGAGTGAAGGGGAGTGTTGTTTTTCAAATTTCAACAATAAATGGCTTTGGTTTATGGTGTTAAGTCACTCTCAATGTATTTCAAACCAGCAACGGGGGTGGCTATCTTTAAAGTAAAAGGAATATGTATGGCAGAGATTTCCTGATTTACGATGGTGGATTAAGGACCAGAGAGAGTCGCCAAGAATGACGGAGAGAGGCCGAGGCCTTTTGTTATCACCTTCTAAGGGTTTCACAATCTGGAGTTTCTCCGGCAGGTAAGAGCGGCTGCTGAACGACATGCCAGAAAATCCAGTGAACTCCGAGAATCTCGAGTGGGTGCCCAGGGACATGATGCTTTCAGTCGGGGTAAGGGAGCCGCTGCGAAGCTCGCCCTTCTCCGCCAGTTCCCGTAGCTTCCTCTCCTGCTCCTCCTCAAAGAACCTTCTTTCCGAAAGGTAATTCTCCCGTCGAAGTGACAG
Organism: Notamacropus eugenii; assembly: GCF_028372415.1. Lineage (NCBI taxonomy): Eukaryota > Metazoa > Chordata > Mammalia > Diprotodontia > Macropodidae > Notamacropus > Notamacropus eugenii. Next base: position 45,317,232 of record NC_092874.1, on the reverse strand, counting down.
TCGCCTAAGGGCTATCTCCAAGTCATGGGAGCCAGGAGTTCCTGGAGTCCCAGGTTTCTTGTTCTTGTCCTCATTTCTAGAAAAGAGGATGAAAAAGGGGGATGGAGATGGGAAGATGAGAGGGAGAAGAATGTCCAGGGAAAGGAACTTCAAAATATATAAATGCAGAAAATTCTTGGATCTCATAGGAAACTCTACTCTTGGGGTTTATAATTAAGAAAAGCTACTTGCCAAGAACAACAGGTTAAGTCTAAAAGAAATGAGCCTAAAACACAAGTGCATGCAAAGAAAGTTATTCAGGTATGTATGCAAATAATTTACAACACGCTTGCCTAAATTTACCACCTTTGGTAGAACTGGAGAAGTCTTTTTCAGTAGGACAGGAAACCTGCTTATTGTTCTAACTGGTTCTTCCTGATTTTCTAAGAAATGGGCTAAGTCTCAGATTCTGCAAGAAGCCTTCCCCAGCCCCCATCTGGTGCCTTCTTCTCTGAGGCTGCCTCCATCTAATCTCTATGTATTTTGTATTTAGCCAATTATTTACCTGTCATTTCTCCCATTGGAATGTTAACTCCTTGTGGGAAAAGTCTGTTTCACTTTTGGCTATGTATCTCCAGTAGGCAGCACAGTGCTTGGCACATAATTATTCCTTTATAAATGCCTGTCAATTGACAGAACTATGCTTAGAGATATTTTTTCGTCCTGAATTAAATGAGCAGAGAGACTTACTCATCATTTTAAAAAGCAAACACTGTTGCCTAAGCAATGAGCCTTGACTGGTCATTTGGCCCAAAAAAGGTCTGCCCAGGTTAAACCTATTTTAGAGGACACTTGCTCACTCAAACTAGATGAGCAGGCACATGGGGGTAGATCCCAGAACTGATCTCACTGTCAGGAAGCTGAGGTAAAACATTTCAGAGTTAGAAGGGAACATCAGATGCCATCTTGTTCCAAGCCACAGCAAAGACAAAATCCTCCTTATTCTGAAGGTGACCTTGGGAAAATCCCTTTAGTCCTCTGGGCTTCAGTAACTCATCTATAAAAAAAAGACCAATTACATCACCTACATCTTGGGGTTGCTGTCAGGAATCTACCTTGGACACCACAGAGCACAATGGAAGTGCTGTTAGTACAATTCATAGCGATATACATATATAGTGCTTGAAGATTAATTCACCTAAGATAATATAGCTAATGTTTATTATATATAATTATTAAAGTATGTAGGGCAAAGGATTCTAAAAGGCTTTAGGGGAAGGAGCAGCCCATGAGTGAATTCTACCAAGGAAAAACAAAATTACCCAGAAGGGCTAAGTTCGCTATCACACCAATGCAGTAATGGCTCTCTGAGCTACATGCACATATGAATCATGCTTACATCATAAACATGATTGGCCCAGTGCTTGCCCGTATCTGAGTACAACCAAACTAAGAAAGGGGGAAATGGTTTCACACACCTACCCTTCCATTTTTTAGACCAAAGTTGGCCTCCCAGTTTCCTCTTACCATTTCTCCTACTTTAAGTCAAAATGCAGAGAGTGTGGTGTTGCAGGGAAAATGCAGAACTCATCAACAAGATTTTAATTTTAATCCTGATTTTGCCACTTACTGCCTCTATAACCTCAGACAAGTCCCTAATCCACTCTGAGCCTCAGGCTTCCTCTGTTCAAAATCAAGGGGTTGGACAAGATGACATCCAAAGTCCTGTCAATTCGAGATCTAGAATCACCTCAAGCAAAGGCATCACCAACTGACTGGCTAAAGAGGTTTGGGAAGTGAAGTGCTCACATCTGACCAGTCCACATGCTTAGGCACATAACCCAAATCCTTCCAAAGACCAGAATGGTACCCAAGCCATATCACCAAGCCTCACTGACCCAATGTCTGATGACTCTGTTTCCAGAATGATGCTGTTGGTCTTATTATCAATCATGATGTTGGTGATGTCACCCCCATAAAGACTGGACCTTGGTGTGCTCACACAGCTGGAGATAATGGAGTTCATGGCTGAGGACTGGTTGGAACCCGGGATGTTCATGGGCGACGGGGTGAGGGACCGCTGCTTGACTACTTGATTCATGCTCCTCACAGCCTCAAAGACGCGCTTCTGATGGCTAGAGAGAAACAGGTACAGTTTGTATGAAAGTACAAAGAAGCAAGCACCAGTGGGGGCCAGAATCCAGGAAAAATGGCAGTTGAAAATATTAATTCAGTCATCTCAAATATTAATACCAATCAGGGATTCCACAACCTACAAGTATTTCTGAGTATACGATATTTGCCAAGACGCTCAAAAACCTTTAGTTTCACTTATAATCCTTCCCACTGAAATGATTTACAATGCAGCCCTTGGTGGATACAGCTTTAAACTAGAGTTAGGAAGACCCAGTTTCAAATCTGACCCCAGCCACTAACTAACAGTGTGACCCTAGGCAAGTTGCTTCATGCATCTGACTATTTTTCCATCTGTAAAATAGAATTTATGCAGCTTCCAACTGCACGGGATGTTGTGAGTCTCAATGAGGATATTTGTAGAGCACTTTGCAAACTTGTAAAAATGCTATATCAATAAATGCTAGCTATTATTCCTGCTGAAATGAAGGCCCTAAATATTTCATCTGGGTCCAAACGAAATGCTGCAAAATCCAATAATGCCTTGTACTTCTAGAGCGTAGCTCAATCAATACTTTTAAAAAACGAAGAGACCTGCTCTAGGTCACCCTCCTCCTTTTAGGCTGAGCAGCTTTTCAGGTCACTCAGATGCTTTAAGTGAGTAATCTGATGAAAGAGGGGAACCATGCTGAACAGGGACAGGTATTTCTAAGTGAAGAATTATTCATTTTTTAATTTGTTTTAAAGGAGGAAAAAGAATACTTGCATTAAAATGACTTTAACAAGCATATGAAAGAAAGCCTAGGCATTCATGTGTATCTGTTTATCTAAGCCTCTTTAAATGCCTTTCCTTTTCAATAATAATAGCTTTGGAGGATATGCTCCACGCTTCACTCCTTGTGTAAATTAAGAATTTTCAAATCATCTCATGTACTTTACATTCATTGGAGCCTTCAGACAACTCCATGACAGACATCATGGATGCAAGTTATTACGATATCCCTTTTCTATGATGGGAAAGTGAGGCTCAGATATGTTAAGGGACTTAGTCAAGGTCACACAGTTAGGAAGTGCTATTTTGAAAATTTTAGCACATAGGGAAAAAGAGAGGTTCTTTTTTTTTTTTTTAATGTTATCATGGATCCCACTGACAGTCTAGTGAAGGCTGTAGACCCCTTCCTCCATTTTGGAGGACAAATACTTAAAATAAAAGGATTGCAAAGGAAACAAAATATACTGAAATAGTTATCAAAATAAAAAAGAAGTTCGTGGAGCCCAGGATAAGAACTCATCCTCTCTGAGAAGCGGATCTTCATGAATACCACATCAGCATTTATAAGTCCAGTAATAAAAGAAGCAAGCTAAGCAATTTAAGTAGAAAAGGAACATTCTACCCAGTTTTCATAGAGAAACTCCAAAAAATAAAGGGAAAAGCCAATTCTGGTCACATCTCTTAAATAACTCCCTCTCTTTATCTTCTCTTTAAAAATATTAGATTAGAAAACATTGCTTTCCATTTTTCAGGCAGGCTGAATTCAGTGCTCCCACCATGGGATGAGCATTTCTTAGCTGTCCTCAATCTGGGAGGGAAGTACGCAGTCAAGTACTATCAGGCTCCCCAGCTACCATTTCTAATCACTACCAGCTAAGAGTCAGTGAGTCCGTCGCAGTGAGCATTAGAAGGAAATCTGTCAGTCATTACGTTATATCTGGAGATTCTTCTTCCATTTGCAACTCCTTTCGCATCGATCCTTCTATCTCAGCCGCCAAGGAGTCCTGGGCAAAGCCAAAAGAAATCTAAGTGAGTGTTTTTCACTTGACACAATCCTGAAACTGGCAATTTAATCATCCTCTTGATGGACTTGGAGAAAAGGGAGACAGCTAGGATACTACTCATATAATTCACATGAATAGTACGATTTGGGAGGAATTCAAACAAAGAAAAATCTTTTTTGGGGGGAGGGAGAGGAGCAGGTCGGGGATGGGACCAAGGATTTCATATGAGTAGAGAGCTCTCAGGGATGAAACTCCCTCTACTACAGTCGATCGGTAACTGCTCTGCCACTGTTCAGAGTTTTGGTGGGATATTGAGCAGCAAAGTGACTAATCCAGTGTCACAGACCCAACAATCACCATAGGCGAAGCTGGAACCCTAACTCAGAATTGAGTCCTCTACCCATTAGATTACTCTGCCTGTCTCGTAAGCAAACTTAAACAAACAAAGAAATCAAGTGATTTCTTCGTGTTCACAAAACAGATGAAAAGTACCCCCAAGATTTTATAACCACAGATCAAGAAGTATCCATGAAATGAGAAGAAATTTGGTAGTAAGTTGTTTTTGGTTTTGAGATGGGGTTTCCCTATCTCACCCGGCCTGAATGAGCAGTAGTCAGTCACAGGGCCAATATCGCTATTGATTGGATTGGATCTTTCGCCCTGCTCCATTTCTGACTTAGACTGGTTCACCACTAATTGTCTTTAGTCAGCCTGGTGTCTTCCCACTCCCCCAGCTCCTACGGGCTCACCATATTGATGATAGACTTGGTATGGACACCTGATTGGTTTTAGGTTCACTGCAGCTCAAAACTCCCAAGATGAAGATTCAGCAGCCTCCCATTTCCCCAGAAGGATTATGAGCATATATCACCACACCCAGCAATAGTAAATTTTAAATAAAAACTAAAGAACTCTATCATGTTTTAATTAAATTTTCATGTGTTAGCAAGTCTAGCCAATTGTCACAGAGATCACGGTGAATGGAAATTGTGAAGTGTAGAAGACAGAATATGCCTGGAAAGATGTCAGTAAGGGATGATAGAGACGTGGGGTTTTTCTAACTTTTAATTTTTTAAAAATCAACTTATCAGGTTACATTAAGACTATACTACTCTTAGTTATTCTGACACAATAATTTTCAAATGAGATTATATCTCATGTGTTTTGCAAACCTTAAAGTGCTACGTAATTGCTACCTAATATTATAAGTCCCTCAAAACATCAAGAGAATCAAGAGTTTCCTGGATAGGGGCACTCACTCAGCCACTACAGAGAACAACCCATCCATGACATCTGAGATGGCATTTATTCATGAGTTGCTGTGGCCAAAGTGAAAACTGCCCATCAGGTGATAAGCCCCTTCCTAAGTCAACTTGGCTGATTCTCAAATAACAAACCTTCACTGGGCCTGCAAGGAAAGGCTGGTTGATAAACGCCGACCAAAGTTGGCACATCCACTGGGAAGTCAGGGTCTCAGCGTGCAAACAGGGCTTCTAATAATATATGAAAAAGATATATCCAGGATAGCAGTTCTTAGGAGAAGCATAAAGCAGCTAGCCTGACTGCTTGGAAAGAGGACAGCCAGAGGCAGCTCTGTCTCCCAAAACTAATTCTCTTTAGCCAAAAGTTCCTGCCAGAAAGCAGTAAAATAATTAGCCCAGATGGTATTTCTATAACATTTGACACTTGGCAAGTTCTTCTTACTTCCAAAAGGCTCTTTGGTTTTATTTTAAAGAGTATGTTGTGACTTATAAACAAGGGAAATGGCTGCTGAAAGAAGATATTGGAAAAGACACAAAATGCCATCTATTAATCAAATCTGCTATCACTGTTCTCACAAGGATCATCACCTCTGTGACCTGACCAGAGTGGAGAATGTTCCTTTGCACAATTTCCCATGTCCAAAAGTGAACTCAATAAATTTCCCCTTCAAACCCTCCCCATCTCTTCCAAACTTTTCACGGTCTAGGCCACCACCATCCTTCCAATCTCCCCAAACTGGAAACCTGGGAGTCCTTCTGGACTCACTCTCTCCAACTCCCCCTACCCACACAATAGCCAGTCTGTTACTAAGTTCTGTCTCTTTTACCTTTGACTATCTCTCATATATAACATCCCCTTCTCTTGTCTGGTCCTGGTGCCATCTTAGTATGGGCCCTTATCACTCCTCTCCAGTGGCTTCCTTACTGTTCTTTGCACAAGACACTCCGTATCTCCTAACTCTGCCCTTTCAATGATGACTGCCCCACATGTCCAGAATTTTCTTCTTCATCTAATGCCCTCAGGCTTCCTTCAGGTCTCAACTGAAACTGAACCCTTTTATAAGAAAGTTCTTAATGTTAATGCCTTCCCTCTGTTGGTTATGTCCAATTTATCTTGGATGTACCTTGTCTCTACATAGCTGTTTGCATATAGTCTCCTCCCTTAGACATGAGCTCCTTGAGAACACAGGCTATTTTTTGCCTCTCTATGTATCTCTGGTATTTAGCACAATGCCTGGCACATGGTAGGCATTTAATATTTGCTGACTTGTCAGAGGTCTTCTCCCCTCTCTGCTTGTGTTCATGGTATCCTCCCACACCTGGAAGTCAAAAGTGAAGTGATTTACCCAACAGTATTATTGACACAGAGAGGTATCTGTCTAAGGCAAGATATGAACTCAGGTTTTCCTGGTTCTAAGGCTAGCTCTCCTTCCACTCCACCAAGCTGTCTTGCTTTCATGTTAATTTTGTTTAATGAGAAAGCAAGCTTCTCAAAGCAGGGAGTATATCATACCCCTTTGTGTACATCGAATGGTAAGCATAGGGTTGGTTTCCAAGAAATAGCTGTTATTTTATTCTTCCATGGGGCCACTAGGTGGCGCCATTGTGCACAGAGTGCCCGGCCTGGAGTCAGGAACACTTATCTTTTCAAGTTCAAATCCAGCCTCTGATACTTACTAGCTGTGTGACCCTGGGCAAGTCACTTAACCCTGTTTGCCTCAGTTTCCTTATCTGTAAAATGAGCTGGAAAAGGAAATGGCAAACCACTGTAGTATCTGCCAAGAAAATTCCAAATGAGAGCATGAAGAATCACACAAGACGGAAACAACTGAAAAACAACAATCCTTTCTTTTCCCATAGACCAAAAACTCTCTCCTACGAATGCTTTAAGATATTAACTCCTCCAATAAATTATCAATATCTTGAAGAAAAATGCCTCTTTTCAGTCACAGAAAGCAGTATGGGTCCACAAATTTCAAACCCTGAAATAAATAAGACCATATCTAAAAATAATAAGATGGTAAGAAGTAACTTCCAAGTGTCAAAGATGGAAGGCCACTTAGTCTAAACCACCTCTGAACTGGAATTCTCTGGACAATATCCCTGACAAGAAGTCAACCAACCATTTCTTGAAGATCTCCAGTGAAGAGGAATTCATTCCTTCTCCAGGAGGCCCATTCCACATTTAGATGGCTCTTTTGAATTTTCCCCCTGACATCAAGTCTAAATCTCTGAAACTTTCACTTAGCTCTCTCTTCCAGGGGGAAAACATGGCATATCTATTCCCAATTCCACTTGATAGCTTTTCAAATATGTGAAGAGAACTGTCCTCTTCTCTTAGTCAAACAGCCTTAAGTTCCTTCAGACTAGTCTCATTTAGTATGAGCACAGGACCCTCTTCCTGAAAGCACAGGGGTAGGGTTTAGACCCATGATTTCACTAGTACTGGGGACATTCTCTCTGCTACCTGTTCTCTAACTTACAGTCAGAGTTATCTACAGCACAGAGAGGCTAAATAACTTGAACCCAAGGTCAGACAGCCAGTATACGCCAGAGGCAGAACCTGAACACAGATCTCCTTGACTTCAAGGCCAATGAAACTATCTACAATGCCATGTTGTCTTTGTTCATTTTACACAAGAATAAAAAATATAAACCGACACAGGGTATTTGTTTAGTTTTTTTCTTTCCCTAGATCCCTGATCCTGAATGAAAAATTGAACCATCATTACTAGAAGTGGTAAATACCCAAGAGAATGGTAAAAATTTCCAGGCTACTTACAACACTTTTTTTAAGCACCCAAAGCACTTTACCCTATTAACGTGAGGCCAAATAACCAGTAAGTACTGAATAATCTGCAAGAGTTTTCTATTCCCTAGTAATTAAATCAGAAGTGGTACAGTGGAGATTATAGATGGGAATCCCAAGGAAGACATGCAATTAGCCTTTCTAGGTCAATTAACAAGAAGCTCCCAGCTGTTTCCAGATGTGACTCACAGAGCAAACTTTTATCCCCTGTTTCGATAAACTTGCTTTCCTTTGGGTGGCAAAGTCCAGAGATGAGTCTAAAAAAGCTAGAGAGAATGCAGTCCTCCTAGGATTACAGATCCTGTATGTTCTGATAATTCTCTTTTACCCCAGGGGAATAGATTTGGGAAATATTCTCTCCTACAAGGACATTTAAAGTCTGGCAAAGGTTAGGCAGCTTCTATGCTCTCTGGAGCCCAAGTCAACATAAATGCCCTCTATTCACCAAAGGGATTTCTCTTGCCCCTTTTAGGAGAACCAAGAAGTGTGGTGGTGTTTTCAAAAAAAACACCAAAAGCCTGCTCTATGTCCCAGTTCAGTCCAGATGCCACTCACCATGGGAAAGAGGCCCAGGGAGTGATAACGTCGGGAGATGGTATTTGGCATGGATTTGTTGCGGAGGTTTTTCAGCTCTTCCTGCGCCTCATGAAGCATTTCCATGCACTCTGCATACTTGTCTTCCAGCTCCCGCAGCTGTAAGAAATCAAGAAAGATCTCAGAAGATTAGCACGTCTTTTTGGAGCAAACATTCCAGAAATGGACGTGCCAAGACTCAAGCTACATTCCCCCAATAAAGAGACCAGCATAATAAACACATCACAGACGGGGACACATCTAACTGGTCCTCTGCAGAACTGAGCCCCGTTACTCCCAAAGTCTCCCTTTCCTGAAAATCCTTTTACGTTTCCATTTATTTTCTTCTGGGCCAAAATGTGATTTTTGGGACCTAAAAATGTGATGTCAGCCAAATAAGGCTGAATTCTCTTTAAACAGATAGGATAACAATTTTTACAATTTTTAAAAATATTTTAATTTTCTTATTTTAAGTCATGCTACCGTAAATGAGGCTTGACTTACATGGATCTAACAGAGTAAAAGAGAGAGGTATTATAGCAGGACATAAAATCAAACCAAGGTTGTAAATTACTTAATGACCTGAAACAAACATCTAAGGAAATAGACAAAAAGAGTAGGAAACAAGAAAGTTAACAAATTCCAACCCCAATTGACGTGAAGCCACTCTCCGTACCTCGGCTGTAAGTTGTCTCTGGGCATCTTTAGCCGCCCCCAAGTGTTGGACAAGCTCCTCATTTTCAACAGCACACTGAAACACAGTAAAGAAAATGTATTTTCTAAGTTAAGGTGCAGCATCTATTAGATTATAAACTCCTTAAGGGCAGGCACTATCTTTTGCCTGTTTTTGTATCCCCAGGGCTTAGCTGTACAGTGCCTGGTACGTTGTAACAGCTTCATAAAGAGCTTTTTTCTTTCATTTTCCTCTCAGTTAATCTCTTACAACCCTCTTACTAGGGAAAAAAAAATTATCTTAGTTATTATTGATTTTTTTCCCTAACATCAAATTAAAAGCATTTTCTTTCCTAATTCTGCAAAATAAAAATCCACACCCTCTACCTTCAAGACACCACAAAGAGCTGATCCTAGGTGGTAACAGAGTGTATCTACCAAAGGCAACAAGGAATCCACAAGAAATCCTTAATTATTTTTGTTACTTCAGATTTAGTTTCAATCAACTAGTAAGCATTCTGTACTTACTACATCCTTGGCACTATGAGATACACAGATAGATACATACACATATACATATAAGTATGTGTGTATGTATGATATAAAACACTCCCTTGTCCTGGAGAAGGTCACATTCTGTCAGAGAACAATGTAAAAATAGTTGTCTTATTTTTCTTTTTAAAAAATTTTAGACTCAAATACTAGAAACTCAAATGCAGAATAGAGAAAAGAAAAAAAAATATGTCTTCTTTTATAAAATGTCCCTTAGAAACCCTAAAAAGGTCAAATACTGCTCTGGATGGAGCATGAATAGGAGGACTAAGTTTATCTGTTCCCAGTGAACCAACATCCTTTGTAAGATCTTATATCTATATTAAATACTGTAGGTTAATGATAGAAAAAGGATATTGGAAGCAAAAGATAGTATCTTATCCCTTGGACAGCTTACTCGAAAGGAATATTGTTAGATCTTCCTTGGAGGCTCAATGGGAGAATTCTTGGGTTCACTGAACTACAGGTGGAAGGGTCCTCAGAGGTCTTGTCCAATCTCCTCATTTTGTAAATGAGGAAAAAAATGAAGCCCAGAGAGGTTTCAATTTGCCCATGACCACATGCCATTGTCAGAGGGCATGGAGAGAAATAGGACAAAACACACAGGTGAGAATGAGGCCGGACCTGGACTCCCAGAGGAAACCTGATCATTAATGAGATCACAGATCCACCTGCACACTCAGATAAATTCTGTGGCTTAAGAGAAACACCAGATATTCTAGTGGGGAAGGGACTTCTGATGACATCTAATACAATTTGGATCTTTATGGGAGCATCGCACTTGGTCAGCTCTCCTCTGTACTGAAGCAGCTCATTCCACTTTCAGACAGCTCTAACTATTAGAAAACCTTTCCACACAGAAAGCCTAAATGTGTTTATCTGAAGTCTTCTATCCAATACTTTTCACAAATGGTGATTTGTTCTCTTAATATTCTAATGAGACAGAAGACACATTCATATCTCTAGAGTTAGTTAACATGATAGTCTCTATTCAGGATGCCAAGACAAGGAAGGCAGTGAAGACTGGGGATGCATGTGTAAACAAAAAGAGTATTAAAATAAAACCAAATGCTGTGCAATTATAATGCCCAATCTGGCTCAAGAAAAGCATTCCCATTCCTGCACAGGCAGGAGATTTGGGGTACAGAATAATGCACATGGTGCAAGATGTGGTCACCGCATTGGTTGTTTGGCTCAGCCATCTTCTTTATTTCTTAAGTATAAGAGAAGGATCACTGAGTGGCCATGGGGATATCTGGAAATGATTTCAATGTAATGATAAAAGGTATCAATATTTTTTTTCTTTTTTTAAAAGAACATTGGCTCTGATGGCAGAGGACCTGGTTTTGAATCTTGGGCTCTACTTGCTAGCTGGGTAACTTTGGGCAAGTCACTCTCTGGGCCTCAGTTCTTCATCGTAAAATGGAAGTGTTAGAATAAAGACCCTTTAAGTGGTCTTCTAGTTCTAAATCCTGAGACTACTGAGTTCCATACTGTGCTTTCTATAGAGGCATCCCAAATGATCTAATGTCATTTCAAGCTTTAGCCACTTTTTCTCCAAAGGAGTAGAGCTCTATGGAAAGACCACTAGCCCTGGAGTTGGAAAATCTGGGTTCAGATCCTATGTCTGATGCTTACTACCTGTATGACCACGTGGCCAAGTCCTTAATATCCTGGAGCCACAGTTTCCTCAACACTAAAAATGAGAAAGTTGGATTGGAAGGTCAGCAAGTTCCCTGTCAACTAGGATCCTAAGAAGACATCTAGAAAACACAAAACTAAAAAGTAACAATCGCCTTATGACCCAGGACCATTACTCTATGAGAAACAAATGGAACCGCAAGGTCTTACAGCCTTGGCCTTCTTCTGCAGATCAACTATTTGAGAAAGAAGATGAGTGATCTCTTCTTGCTGCCGGGATGCATCCTCAGTCTTCTTGGCCAACTCTTCTGAGATACTGGCGATCTGGACATTGGCATCCCCTGAGAGAGATCACACAAGGACAGCAACAAGGGGAGGTCAGAAAAGTAGTAACTGCAGAGCCCTGTGATGGAGCTGGTCACAGGAAGGAATTTTCAAACAACTCTACAATACAGAAATTTCTCACCAAAAACCAAGATAATACTATTATCTTATCGTTCCTTTCTTTGCACTTTTCAAAAGTGACCATCTAGGGTAGGTAAAGAACACACTGATCACATCTGTTATGTTACAGACCGGAAAGCTGGCCCATGGGAGTGGGAAATTAACCGGCCTGTTTATGTTCCAAAGGACAAGAACTCAGCTGCTGGTCCACTGTTCTACACATCCAACTGAACTCCACAAGTCAAAATGAAATCCAGGGCACTGTGTTAACAAGGACGCTTAGACAGGAGGTAAATAACAGCTTGCATTTACACTATGCTTTTAAGTTTGCAAAGTGCTTTACATATGTTATCTCATTCGATCCCTACAACAACCCTGGGAGGTAGGTGCTATTACTATTATCATATTTTACAGATAAGGAAACTGAGGCAGACAGTGATAAGGTGATTTGTCCAGGGTCACATAGCTAGTAAGCATTTGCGACAAGATTCTAACTGAGGTCTTCCTGACATCAAGTCCATCTACTGCACCACCAACTGCTCCAGAATGGTGCAGCAGAAAGGAAACTAGCCTGTGAAATAGGGATCAACGGCCCTACTTCCAATTTTGCCACTAACTAGCTGTCTGAGCTTGCCATTCTACCCCAAATGAACCTACCACAATTCTTACAAAATCATAGCGTGGGACGGGACCTGGGAGGTCATCATGCCCACCTTGTTCATCCAATAGCTAAGGATGAGAGAAGGTAAGTTATATGCCCTGGGTCAGACAGCTAAGTATCTGAATTCAGCTCAGCCCATTCAAGTCCATTACTCCATCAACCACAGCATCCAGCCAATTCATTCCAGTCACTTCACTTCCACCATCAAAATCTTTAACACACACTCAAGAATTTCAAGACTTATGAAACCATCAAGAGATCATGCTCATCAAAAGGCCCCACTTTTAAATTTTACTTTTAAACCACAATGTAATAAGGAGGAAAGAGGAGGAAGAGAAGAAGGAAAAGAAAGAAGTAAAGAAGGAGAAGGTAAACTTACAAGCTATGTGATCCTGCGCAAATCATTTATCGTTGGTTTGCCTCAGTTTCCTCAATCATAAAATGGGAAGCATAATAGTATTTATTGCTCAGGGTGGTTATAAGAATCAAATGAGATATCTGTAAAGAACTTAGCACAGTTTCTGGCAATGGTAGTTATTATTATTATATCTAATGGGGACCAAGAAATTTCCCAGGAGTCTTTAAAAATATGTATAAAGAGCCACTCTTTCTAGTCATTAGACATGGGCAGGGCCTTTTACACATTCATTTAGTATCTTGCTGGTCTACACATTCTGCTAACTTTCTTATCTAATCGCGGAAACTTGTGAAAATAAAAGTTAACACAATATTTGTTTTTCAAGGGTAAAAGGTCAGACATATCCCAAAATAAATCGCTTGTAAGGACAGCTTTTGCACGTTTTTATAGGCAGGTCCCTTTGATACTTATTATTCCATGTGACCACTCAAAGGCTCCAGGAGAAAGTCAAGATGGTAATTAAATAAGAAATAAAGGATAGTAGAATTGGTCAGCTAACACATACTCACTCATTCGCTTCTCACAAAGTTTCCATAAGTAACTATCAGAAACAAGGAAATTAACAGACTTTCTTCCTTATTATTTTTTAAGATTATTCTCAAAGGAATGGCAAATACGATGTTATAGGAATGGAAGCAGAGGACAAGGAGATGCAAAGGGAAAGTGTCTGGTTCGATGTATGAAGCATGTCACTGAATAAGTTGATGGCACATACCAAAGGGTAAGGGATAATAAGGCAGAGAAAAATACATACTCAGCTCTTTGACACAATCATTAACAAGCTGTTGCTCTTTTTCCTCGTAAGTGATTGTTTCCGTCTTCAGTTGGGAAGCCTGCACAAAATGGAATCACATATTCCATGGTTATGACTGAGCTGCTGTTACATAGTCTATTTGACACAAACGTACAGAACTTCTAGTCTGGGGGCTGTTTGTGCAAACCTCTGGCTGCCATCTTCAGCAGCATATCTGAGACTCCTCTATAACATGTCCCTGCCTATGGATCTTTTTACATTAAAGAGACAGCAAAGTACCTCTCTTCCTTCCACTAGTGAATAGTCACAAAAGCACTTCTACTGAATACAGAACAGATAATGAAACTGTGCCACTAAGAGTCAACATGATGAAAAGAGTACAAGCTAAAAGGGAGTTTTGAGGTCATCCAATCCAATCCCCTTCATTTAGAGATGAGGGGACTGAGGCTAGGAGAGTGATGAAAAACTTTACAGTGTACCAAGGAAATGGGATAGATTTCCTAGTTATATGGTCTCATCTCACATCTATACATTTAGTGAAATTGGACACAATTCAGATCTGTAAAAATCCAGAAGCAGGAGAACTATGTCCCAGGACACTTCTCCTTGAGGGCAGGGACTATTTTCTTTTTGTCTCTGACTCTCTGGCACCTAATGGTGCCTGGCGCACAGTAGGTGCTTATTAATGTTTACTGACTGGCAAACTGAATCGAAAATTCTTGGTGATATGATCGACATGTGATCTGCAGCCAGGTCTAACCATTTCCCCTTAAACATTAGCAGGGAAAAGTCACCACTGAACTTAAGCTGATGGCTTAGGTCATAACCTTTTCCACCATATTTTGTTTTCTTACTGCTCTGTTCCTCTCATATTATAATATAGTATATACTATAACAATCTAATAATATTATATATTATGTTATGTTATATCATCATCATAGGACTCTATACTTGTCAAATATATTAAAATAGCACAATAATATGTTGTATTATACTATATAATATATCATCATAGTACTCTATACTTGACATATCATAGTATATCATATATTATAGTGTTCTGTACTTGTCATATTATAATATATCATCGTATATCTGTCACATTATAGTGCTCTGTATTTGTCACATTATTCATTTCTCTCCAGGTTGTACTACTGACTCATCTCCACAGGACTTTGTCTACTCTTTGCCTGCCCTCTCCTCCCTCCTCATCCCATCTCCCCTTTTTAGCTCCTTTCACAGTCTTCACCCATTAGCGCATGAGCTCTTTGAGCACAGCCAAGGTCTCCTTCTGCTTAGATTCACAGCATTTAGCAGAGTAATCACTCCATAAATGCGTGTTGACTTGACTTCTAGGTTATAATCCTTTATGCTTCTCTCTCCTATCAGATTCTAAACTCCTTAAGGGCAGATACTAGAGCGCAGGCTTTTTTTTTAAAGATTCATTTTTGCATGTTTCTATGCCAAACATCTAAGAGGTAATAAATGCATGTTTGCAGAATTGGCCTTTCCCTCCACTGAGAAATGAATATGCTTTCTACCTGTTGATGAGGAACTCGACCTTGAGTTCACAACTCATGCCAGAACCTAATACGGTTACTCTCTTCTGCAACTGCATGCAATTTGTTTTTAATTAATATTTCATAGGATAATTTTTTGATATGGGCACCATTTTGTATATTTATATACAAAATGTATATCTAACATATATATATAATACATGTACCTGTATATGTAAATATATATTTGTTAATTTCACATTTATGTTGTACATAATTTTGTATGGACTTGTCTCCCCCATAGTGAATAGGGATCAATTTCTTTCTTTGCATTTGTATCTAAAATTCCTAGCTCAATACCTGGCACATAGTAAGCTCTTAATAAGTACTTCATCAACTAATTGCCCCAGAGATGCATATCACAACCTGCCCTGTACTTTTACATGACGTCCATCTTCATTAGTTTGTGTGACTGAAAAAACTCATCACCTGGTAGCAACGTTGTGGTGATGAATCTCTCTAAACTTACCTGGGTGACCCTGGCAAAGGGTCTCAATCTCACAATCTCAGATTTCTCATCTACAAAACAGAGATAACAATACCTGCTTTTGCTGTCTCACAAGGTTGTTTTTAAGTATCAAAAGAGACAATCATGGGTGGAAAGTGCCTTATACATTGGAAACCATCCAACAAGCACAATCCAATCAGCATTTAGTAAACCACTGCTATGTATGAAGCGTACAGCCCATGAGAGGTAGCCTGCCATAGTAGACAGAAGGGCCAGCCTCATACCCAAGGAGACTTGGGTCTAAGCACCTCCTCTAATACATATCATCTGTGTGACCCTGGGAACATCACTCAATCTCTCAGCACCACAAGAAACACTCTTAAGATTATAAACTGCAAAATAAGTGCCAATGAGGAAGTCCTTTCCTTACTAGGATTTAAAAAAAAAAATGTGCAAAGCACCATATTAGGCACTGGGGATATAAAGACAAAAATTAAATAATAAAACAAAACACTCCCACAGTCCATGACATCAAGGAACCTACTTCCTACTGGCTGGGAAGGGAGGAAGGGGTACCATATACACAAGGAAACTTGAAGAAGGAGGTGGTAATAACAAGCAGGGATCAAGAAAGGCTTCCTGTAAGAGATGTCAGAGATTATTAGCAAGACTGCTCCTTGAACAAAAATCACATGGTCTAATCTATCACTCAGTCACAACTCAGAGCCTTTCTGGTTGCACAGGATTTGCAAGCATTTGTGGTCTACCAACAAACTTTCAAGAACTTGGGGGCACCACCTCACTATGAGTCTGGGATTAATAATCCAGACAAATAACAGATGACATTATTAGTGATGTATTTAAGGTGACTAATTCTTAGTCATGTGTAGATGACTTTCTGGGATCTTATTTAGTGGCTATGTACAAGTTCATGGCTGGTATTAGCACAGTATTTGCTCTTGCAAGATAAGGAAACCATAGTCTTTGTGAAAGGAGATAAGGGAAGGGAGAACGTCACCTCTGATCTAAGTACAACATTCTCTTCTTCAAGGTCTTTCAGTTTCTTTTGCAGAGAATCCAGATGAAAATAATTCTGGACAGAGGATGAAGATTCATTTCTCTTCAACCTGGTTCAGAAAAAGAAGAAATAATGGAACGTTACTGCACTGTGACGATCAATGAATATGATGACTATAGAGAATCATGGAAGATTTACACAAACTGATCCGAAGTAAAGAAAGCAAAATCAGGAAAACAATCTACAAAATGAATACAACCACAGAACAATGAAGCTTCATTATAAACCAAGTACAGGCCAAGACTAAGCTTGGCCTCAAATATGTAAGAAAAGAAGTTCTCTCCCCTAACTTCTTTGCCAAGATGAGGAACTACAGGTGAACATATAGTAGGGTTTGTTTGGGTTTTTTGGAGATATTGACTAGTTTTGCTGAACTATTTTTCCCTCTCTTTTTTATTCTTTATTATAGAGAATGGTTCTGTGGCTGGAGAGGTAGAGAGGCAGTGGTACAAAAGACAGAAGTTAAAATTTATTTGAAGATGAAATTATGACAAGTTATCCGGAGTGGAAGGGAGGGGTGTTAGTTTGTTGTCCACCTACATTTCTTTCTACTGTCTTAGCAAACAGCAAAGAAGGATTCTATCACTGGAAGGGGGAAGGGAATAAGCATTTATTAAGCATCTACCGTGTACCAGGCATTGTGCCTTTACAAGTATTATCTTTAGATATCTTCAGGTATGAAAAGTCATCCCTTTATTCTTCATAAATCAATACAAACTTTACTTTCATATTTGTAAATACTTAAGTCTGAATATTTCCCTCCTTCCTAGAGTTGTAGTTCAGCTGGGTTTCACCAGTATAGCTAATGCCCTGAGACTCCACCTGAAGCAAGCAGCTCAGCAGTAACTAGGGACTTGGTCACCAAGAGATCAGGTGGACAGATGAAAACCCCACCTGTGGTCCTGAGGGACAACCGCGCCATCTCTATGCTGCCTCACAACACAGCCATTTCTAGAATCTAATTATTTAGCCCTAGGTGCCATTTGCTCATAGGCTAAGTTTGCTCATTTTATTTTCAAGGACGACTCCATATTGGAGAGGAAACATGGAATTGTACATTGAGTAAAGAGCTGGCTTTGGTGTCCATAAGACACGTATTGGCTGTGTGACCATGAACAAGTCCATTAACCTCTCTCTAAGGCTCTAATTGGAGGATTAGGAGTTTATCTGCAGTGGGAGACAGTTTCTTCACTTAGAGTTCCCTATATTAATAAAATCATAGATCTAGAACAAAAGTCCAAATATATATTTTAAATTTCTACTTAAAAATACTCTATATCTTAGAAAAAAGAAACAAACATCTATTGTATAGCCTTAGTTTCCTATCCCCCCAGTCCCAATTGTGAATCAGTGCAAGGACAAAATCATAAATAGAGTTTTTATAGACCATCTGATCCAGCTTCCTCATCTTACAGATGAAGAAATGGGGGCCTAGAGGGGTTAGGGGCTTGGCAGGTATAGCATTTAAACCTAGATTCTATGACTAGATGTTTAACCCAAGCGACCACCATCAATCCCTTACCTTGAAATAACACTCTTACTAACATATTTGATTTCACTCCCTGCTTCCCTCAAAGTATCAAAGGTAAATTGTCAGCTTTGTGTTCCAGGCCCAGGATGTTAACTTACGGCGTAGAGCAGACAGACTCCGGCTCACTTTCCTCAGCAGCACTGGTATAGAACTGAAGCAGTTCATCCTTCATAGACAATTCATGACGCAACTGAGACACCTGAATCGAGAGAGGAATCACAGGTTTCATTCACTGTGCAGGAGAGGTGCTTTAAGGACAAAATCTCAGAGATATTCAAATTTCCCATATTATCCCAAACCTCCCCAGTAGTCCTTTACCATTGGTCAAAACCAATAGTCTTATCTACATGCAATTAACCCACTACTTAATATGTGCCCTTCTCTATACTAAGTATTGGGATGCACAGAAACTGTAGAAACAGTCCCTGCCTTCCAGGAGCTTATATTCCAATGGCAGAAGCTGTGATATAATTACAGTTATCCCTTCCACATCATAGGGTTAGGGGTGCCATGTCCCTATGATCTGGAAAATCCACAAAAAAAATTTTGGCCCTCCCTTTGTACCAGAGAGGAAGTCTGAATTACCATGGTACTAAAAGATAAAACATGTTGACATTAGATAATGCTATACATATATTTTATGCATTTCTGAATTTTTAAACCTTTTCTGTGTCATCTGCTGGCCTTCACGTGCCATTTGTGGCTTCTGCAAAACTTTCAAAAAATTCCTATTTAATTTCTTATGCCAAGCCATGACACTAACAACATAATGGGGAAAGTGGCAACGTAGAAGGGATCACCGTAGATACATTCAAGATAGATACAAGTAGATGTAAGGTGGAAATGACTCGGAGGACCAGAAAGACCTCCAACAGGAGTACAGACAAGGCACAAATGCCTCCTCATCTCTATTTTTACGAACAGCTGGGTAATTTCATGGAGAGAAAGTTGATCTCATTTAAGAAACACCAACTTGCCTTTTACCCGAGTTCATTTTTGCTTACATTACTAAGATTGGGAGGATGCATAAAAGGGCAATGGGAGATTTTGACATACAGCTAGGTACCAATTAGTGTGAATAACTAATCCTTGAAGTGGTTGTATGTGTTTGATTTCACAGTATCTGAAGTTATAAGTATGTAAAATATGGTCACTGGTTCCAGTCCAATGGAAATATGGAGGACAAATTCAATAATATGATCCCGTGAGAGTGGGGGCAGGGTTGAAAATATACCACTGACTGATCAATCTATAATCAAATTATAGATTAAATGAGTAACATGTATTAGATATCTACCTAGGTGCTGTAGATACACAAGCAAAGATGGGAAAGTCTTTGCCCTCAAGGCAATTGGACCATAATATATGGAACTTTTCTTAGATATTCCCTTAAGCACTGTTGGTTGTTGGAGGCAAGGGACAGTATATCTGACTGGCTGATCAGACCAATGCAGGCTGGGAAGGCTCTACCACAGATTGGGCACAAATAGTCCACATGAACATTTGGGTTGGAGATGTCTCTAAACTTGTGAATCTCAGGTTTCTTTTGAGCTATTGTAGATACAAACCCAAGGGTGAGAAAATATCTGCCCTCAAGCAGTTTATATCCCACCAGGACATTATAATATCCAGCCATAGATCTGGCGCCTTCCATTCTTGATGGTCTCACCTCTTCCCGGATGTGATCTACTTGTTCCTCAAGCAGCTCATTCCTCTCAGTTAAAGTTTTGTTCTTCTTCAACAACGACTGGCCAATCCGAGCAGCTAATTCTAAATCCCGTTCTTTCTGTTAAGAGACAAAAGGGAAAGAGAATGTGATACAACACCCTTCCCCTCACTTAGTCACCAGCATTGAATCCTCCCAAAGTCCTTCTTCTTCCCCAACTCCCACCCTGAATAAATTTTTGTGAAAGCACACAGAGAAAAATTCTATATTAAAATAGCAACTGATTATTCACTGTTCATTTCTATTATTTAATACCCCTCAAATAGATCCCTACACATAATATGGAAAAGCTGTCATCTATCTGTCTACCTGAGGCATAAAACTGAAAGAGAGGTCTTGAGATCAATTGTAAAATACATTTTTGTTACTAAAAATTAGATTTCTGTTAATAACTTTTATGGGGGTGACAGTTTTCACCCCCACTTCTTTCTTGAACAAATTCAGAATATTCTAGTAAGAGAGCCAAGCTCTGATATAAGGACTTGGACTAAGGATATAAGGAACGTGTTATACTAAGATTTTTGTCTATATAGTTCTTATTATATTATTTAGAACCAAAATATCTACAGGGAACTTGTTTTCAACTGCAAGTTATTTAGACTATGAGTTTTAAGAAATGCTTAAAATGAGGAGAACATAAAAATCTTAATTTCCATTTTAAATAGTCAGAAATTGCATCAGTTCAAACAAAAATGTTAAGAATATACAATTATATTTCTGAGTTTCATGCAGCCACTTGGAGTCCAAAAGAATGCAAAGGAACATCATTAATTTCATTAAGCTGCCATTAAATCAAGCAGCTGCCTGGATACCAATGTCCAGCTGACAGATGCCATTACATAAGGGAACACAGGCCCTGTATATCACATCTGTATTCCGGAAACAATGTGAGAGAATCAATCAATCAACAATCATTTATTAAATCCTAATATCAGACACAGTTCTAAGCACTGGGGAAACAACAAAATACAAAATAGCCTCTGCCCCCAAGGCTCTTACATTCTAATAACATATACATATGTTATATATATATATATCCATATCCATATCCATAACATATACATCAACTGGCACACACACACAGTAAACACAAAAAAGATGTTGGGGAAGGAGGGCCTTAGAAGCTGAGAGGGCAGTAAACTAGGAGAGTTAAATCAACAAAGCTCTGGGAATCACTCTTAGTTTGTCCACAGTCACAATGCAGTTTCTAAGGAAAAAAAATAGTAGCTCCCTGGAGGAGGCAGAAGCACTTATTTTAGTGACTTTTACTAATTCTGAACTGAATGCTACACTCCCAGGTTAAAACAATTAGGCCAAGGGAAAATGCCACAACCTTCCACAAAGTGGAAGTGACTATGGCATGAAGGTGAGAGCAGGACATCATTTTAGACAGGTTTTCACAAGCTGGAGTGACTTCAGCTAGAGGCTAGGCAACAGATTGTCTCCTGCTGTCTCCTCAGACTAAATAAAAAGAAAGGGATTCCAGGATAGGGAGACAGAAAGGGAATAAGCATTTATTGAGTGCCTACTATGTGCCAAGCACTGGGCTAATAAGCGCTTCAAAAAATAGTTTATTTAGCCTTAGTGAAGTTTTTTGGATATAACTACTAAGGAAAGAGATAAAAATATAAAATAGTTCTTCTACTTCCATAACTATGAGATAGAAAAGTAGAAGAAAAGGGGGCAGAAGTAGCTAAAAATTATATGGTTCTTAACCTACCCACATCAGAAATTTTAACCTTGATATTTTTAATGTATCATCTTTGGGCAATGGACCAATGAAGAAGCATTATTAGAAAGGATTGGTTCGTGCCCATGATAATCAACTTACTATTCATCAGAGGTTCCCAAACTTATTTGGTCTACCTTTCCCTTTAAAAAAATTTACTCAGCGCCCCCCTGGAAATCTACTTTCTTTAACGCTTTAACTTTTTTTAAATTTGCATCATTTCAAAAAATACATAAAATATTTTTAAATGATGCATCACTGTAAATTTGGGGGGAGCTGGAGGGGTTTCCTGCTCTGAAATTTTGGATGACACAATACTGCATCATGTAATCGTATACTATTGTAAGCAAGTCATTATACCCACATATTCCTGCTATGCATGCTGGACCTCCCAACAATGAGTGACATGCTCTCCTGCCAACACTTGCTTGTTAAGACCTGTCAGTGGATGACCACTGATGGGTTATAACTTGCATTTGTATGTTTTTTTTTGGAAAAGAATGTAATCACTATGACTTTAACATTGTTACACAACAGATGAAACATATATGAATGCTTTTTCAAAATTTTCTCTACTTTCCTTATGCTTCCACTGCTCCCTTATTTTTATTCAATACCCCCCCAACTGCACCCAAGGCTACTACCAACTCTCTGGACTTTTCAGCACACCCAGAGGGTGGTATCACCCAGTTTGAGAACCTATGCATGTGAAAAGACAAAGATATTGCCCTTACATCTATATCTAGAGGTTCTCCCCCAAAAAAGTGAACAAAAATGTTGACAGAGTTGGCTTCATTGTGAACCCAAAGCCAATGAGAAACATCCTCTCACAAGACACTTAGTCATCTTGCCTTGCATATCCATGTATGTAAGAGAACAGTAAATGAGCTGTATAGAAAAAAGACAAAACAGGCCATTTGTGAAAATGATCAAAGGATCAGAGATCTCAGGACAAAGGGACCTCTGAGGCCATATGTCCTTATGCAGATAAGGAAATTTAGATCTAGGAAAGTTAAGGGGTCATACAGGTAGTAAACATCAGGGGTGGAATTTCAAAGTAGGATCGCTTCACCATATAGGCAGAAATCCTTCTGGCTATATTGAATTGTAGAGTTTGTGGCAGTATCCATTCTAGAAGATGAAGGAGTTGAGAAAGTCTATGAAAAAAGTGGCAAGATCCTACCGGCACACACCTCAAAACTTGGCGACTTTCACGCCCAGGGAAGGATGACAAAAAAATACAAGGGAAAAGCTGGTTTGGCATTAAGAAATGAGAGACGGCAAAGATTTACAGATTACTTGGCAGGTTCACAAGTGACTACCATCAACACTTTTGTTAAGAAGTGAGTTAAAAGGTACAGAGTTATGGTGAGCACACTCCTCTAACATAAAAAAAAATTAAACTGGTAATCATTTGACAGAAAGGAAACAAATAGTTAAAGACATGGCATTCATTTCAGAATCCGCTGTCTCTGTACACAGTTAAATATACTGACTGGAAAGGACAAAAGTCAACGTGAATACCAAATTAGAAGAAGATAAGATGCCATATGCAATTAATTAACCACAAGAGCTCCAACTTGGTGTATTTAAACAAAGCTATTGGCTGTAAGATTTGTTTCTATTTTGTCCATTCACACTTCCTTTTTTTTTTTAAGTGAGAAAGATGACAACTTCCTGTGGGAAGTGTAGCCACTGATTTTAGTGGCCTTTGCTCATTTGCAGTTTGAATAATATGTTCCCAATGTAAAATAATTAAGCAATTTTTTTATTTTCAAAATAAGTTTACATTCACCTTTTATTTTTTTCTGTATGCTTTTCCTCAACCATACAATGCAGATAATAATAGCACCTACCTTCCATGATTGTGAGGAACTTAGCACAGTGCTTGACACACAGCAGGCATTAAATCAATGTTTTATTTTTCTATCCCCCTCCCAAAGACCATCTGCATACGATAAAACTGGAATAGGACAACAAACAGATAGGATGCAGAAGAGATGGGCTGACATTTTTACCATGATCTATACTTGGCAGTAACAAGAATGGAACCAAGTAATTTGACCTCTGTTATCCAATACGGTAATGATACTTTATAGGATTAAGTCAAATTCTAATCAAATAAAGGAAGAAGAAACCTATCTCTGTGTTGCATGACACTCAGTGTTAAGGATGCTTGGGTCAATCTGAAGATACCTCGAAGAGGGGAAGATTCTACCAAAAATAAAAATTAAAAATCAGTCATGTTTTACTTTTTCATAAAAAGGCAGCCAAAGAAGACATCAACAACTACCAACCCTATGCCTCTATACCTAGGTAACACCACAATTTCACTATAAAATCTTTAGACACATAGAAGGTATCCTCAATGAAACATGAGAAGGAAGCAGGCAGACTTTCTGGAGATGATTTTCCGCAGGAGACCACAACTGTACAGTTATATGGAAACCTAGCTTCAGAGAAGTGCAGAAAATTAGATCCTTCTGTGTTTATCATTTATTG
This sequence comes from Notamacropus eugenii, assembly GCF_028372415.1. NCBI lineage: Eukaryota > Metazoa > Chordata > Mammalia > Diprotodontia > Macropodidae > Notamacropus > Notamacropus eugenii. The sequence goes on along the minus strand of NC_092874.1, from coordinate 45,292,984 downwards.
ATTTTTTTAAAAAGGATTTGACTCAACAAAATGCAAAAAAAGGATTTGACTCAACAAAATGCAATCTTGAAGGCACTGCTCAGAAAAAAGTATCTCCCCAAACACAGAGCAAGTCTCTATGACCCAATCAAGTACAAAGACCACACTCCAATGGATACTGGCATGAAGGAAAGTGATGATCATGGAATAATGCTATTATCCAAGATGTCTTCCAATGGCAAAATGTGTCCTATACAAAGACCAAACCAAAGAATTCCCTCCTTATTTCAAGGTTCTCCAATTACTCCTGTTTAAAGATGACACTGAACCCCTAGGCAAAAATCCCCAAACTACCAAGCCTTATCGATTAAATTCATAATGAAATAAAACAGGACCTCACAGTAAACAAAGGAGATAAGAAGAACAAAGAGCCCAGACTTAGACAGCTGGAAGGACATGTGTCTTGGCAGTATAGTCATATTGTAGACTGGAACACAGCAGAGGGGCAATCAGTTAAGTCCAAACTACCACTGCCTCGTGAGTCTTTGTTGACTATCGAGGAATTCCAATAGCTAAAGAACATCACATTCTCTGGAAGAATCAGGATTACAAACTGCCTAAAGGGTAATGTAATATTAATCGCTAACATTTACAGAAAGCCTGAGAGTCTGCAAGGTGACTCCTACACATGAGCTCATCTGAGCAGCACAGCTCTGTGGGGAATTTCTACAGGTAGGATTATCCCCAATTTAGAGATGACAACATGAAGGATTGGAGAAGCCCAGTGACTACCTCGAGTCAGGGATGTCAGAGGTGGGATGTAAACCCAGGTCTTTCTGACTCCATGTCTAATGGTTAATCTAACATGCATGGTGAGAATAGGTAAAACTCCAGCATTTTACAAACAAGTAAATCAGGAAGACATAGGCTAAGTAGAAAAGATATAGGTCCGCTAGAAAAGTGGCAAGAATTACAAAACTGAAGACATGCCTAAATGGAAAGAGGATACTTGGCCGTAAAGCCAAAGTAAGAGGCAACAGATAGACATGGAAATGGTACCTAAAATGGTACCTAAAAAAAAAAAATAGCAAGGAGATAAAAAGCAGTTGTAGGTGCCCATCTGTTTGCCCAAAAGGATCCATAGTTGGGTCCTAGATCAATCTACACAAGGAAGAATTTTATTCAAAGGGCTCTTGGTCTACATAATTTCCTTGCTAGCAATAATCCTGGATGGTCTTAATGGGAACATGTTAATTAACAAGTTAATTCATATATACTCAGTTCCACTAATATCCTAGCCTATTAATAGATCCAATGGCATGAAGCCCTCTTACGGTCCTATGATGAACATGCCTATTGTACAAAGACTCTGTGATGGAGCTGTGAAAAGCCATAACAAGAATCAAACAGGATGTGAAGTGATCTATATTGGATGAAACAATTTATTGGTTCCACAAAGGACCTTTGGATTAAAATGTTTCTTCATCTGTTTCTGATGTTGCTTTTCAGAGACTGAACCTCTGGGCATCCTGTACTCAGTAATACTATCCAAATTGAGTCTGTAAATGAATTTAAGTTCTGACTGATCCATTAGCCTACCAACAACCTGAGAATCATTTAAGTGGCCACCACCTTTGGTGAATACCTAAGGTGTTGAATTCCATTTCCCAATGCAGATGTGCTCCTCGATGCAATTCAAGGCAACAGTACATCAAACAGTTCTACCCTAGTCCATTGGGAATTTGGCATGCAGGGTTGTGACATTTAAAAAAAAGGACAAAATAAATGCCTGAGGATTGCCTCACTGGTTCCTCTAATGAGTGAAATAGGAAGCACCCTTTTTGTAGATGAGTATCCCCAGCACATAGCACAGTGACTGGTCCATAGTAGGTCCTTAGTAAATACATGTTAATTGATTGCTTTGATAAGAAAACAGTATCAACATAATTCAAAGGCTTACCCAGGGTCCATTAGCTCTATTTAGTCACAGATCTGTCACCTACCATGAGTCAAGTGCAAAGGATATAAACACAAAATAATCCCTGACCTCTTTGAGGTACAATACATTCTACTGTATCAACATATTTTCCTTAATATATAAGTTCCTTAAGAAGAAGTTCCTTAAGGTCTCCTTGCTTTAATTTAGAGAATAAATATAGTCCACTGATGGTAATAAGTTCAAAGTTATACAACCTAGCTCCTTAGGAAAGAAAAAAAAAATCATAATTTCTCCAACCCAAGAAAAATAGCAAAAAAGAAGTGGAGAAGAAGAGATAAAGAGTTTTTGTAAGAGTAATACAAGGAAAGGCTCATGTAAATTATATCCTAGGACTCCAAGGGCACACCAAAGTGCCCATTCCCAAAGGGAATGGTGTGGAATTGGGCTTGGGCTCTGAGCTACAGTAAGCCTTCTCTCTAACATCTGTTGACAGAGATTAAGTGAATGATAAAAATTTTTATATCTAATTTGAAAAGGGGGAGGTGCTATGTCGGATGAGAAATTAATCACTAAGAAATGTTGCACAACAGTCTCTTAAATTCTACTGAGGAAAAAATCTACTTTGACCTTTCCTGATAAAATATGGGGGAAAGCGAAAAAGTACAAGAAAAAGGAATTCTTTCCTCTTCTTTATAAGTATCTAATATAATTAGTGCTTATTTCTTTAAGAAAAAATAAAGGGGGAGGGGACAGATTTTCCAGGTAATTATTTGTTTATTAAACTATAGTGTCAATGAGAGAATAGGATATTTTGAGAAAGGGGAAGAGGTATTTCTTTAATTCTGAGAAACACATGAGATGCTACATTTTTAGCCTAGAATTTATAGTTCCTGCAGTTGCTTTTCAACTGGTATAGTGGAGCAAAGTGATGAACCCCACTGGAGTGGAAATACGCAAAGTGCTACAAAGTTGTCAAAGCACTTTCCTCCAAAAACTCTGTTAAGTAGTCGGGTATATCAGCATCATGCCCATTTCAGAGATAAGGAAACTGAGGTTAAGAAAGTTTAAGCAATCTGCCTTCTCTATAACTACCCAGCTGGAAAATAAGACTGGAATCCAGGTCTTTCTTCTCCCTTAGTAAGCCTTACATTCTTCCCAGTGCTCTGGGGCTACCTTTCAAAACTTGTCTTGGAGAGCATTAAAACAATTCAGAAAGTAACTGCTGTACACAGAGAGTGAGTGTTAAGACGGTGTACTTGTGTACGCATGACAGCCAGACAGCACAGGAAAGATTGCTAATTACTACTAACTGTAGTAATCTCATCTCAACCTTCCCTCTTTTGCTCATGCCTGCCTCTCAGACATAGAGAAAAACACTCACGCACAAAAGTACCTATATAATTGATATGTTTAAAAAAAAAAAAGTCTCAGAATTTGTGTCCCAGAAGATCTCTCTTTCTACGTTTCACTAGGCAGCAAAAAATACCCACAACAACAGGAGAAACAGAAAATGCTTCCCTCCCCCACAAAGAATTTTACACAACAAATAATAATGTTTTTACTATAAACAGCTTCTACCCAGATCCTTAGACAAGCTTACCTCCTCAAGAAGACGTGTCACGGCATCTATGTCATTGTATGTTTTAGTCATCTGGCCCACTCTCTCAGCACATAAAACTGAAACAAACAAACAAAAAAAGACCATGAAACCATTACCTGGGGCATGATTTTAGTAATTAGTGAGAGGGGGAAGGGAATAAGCATTTATTTAGCACCTACTATATGCCAGTCATGGTATTAAGTATTTTTATGAATATTATCTTGGTTCCTCACAACAACCTTGTGTGGTAGGTGGTATTATCAATCCATTTTACAGGCGAGGTAACTAAGATGAGGGGTTGTTGACTTGTCCAAAGTCACACAGGTAGTAAATGGTTGAAGCCATATTTGAAGTTGTTCTTCCTGATTCCAGGCCCAGAGCTCTATCCTCTGCACCACCAGCTGTTGTCATAATTAGTATACATAAGTAGTTCTGAAGAGCACCATGTGGATTTCGCCCAAAGGACCACCTGTCTTAAATCAAGACATCAAGACTCCATATCATTTTTCACTTTTCAGCTACAAGAGAACTGAACTTTTTTCAATGAGGATGAGCTATTTTTTGTTTTTTTCAAAGGGTCAGGAAATCACTGCAGGGAAGTGGAGGTGGGAGGCAAAAGAGAGGGAGGGAAGAGGAAAGGCAGGGGACAAGGAGAGATGAATGCAGGCAGTCATGTTTCCCATGAGGAAGGAACAGGAGTGAAGCAACCAGTGATGAAATATTATTCTCCACTTTTCCTCCCTCCAAAAAGAACCTGCCAAAAGAGGGGAAATTCAACAAATTGTCAGTTTACAGAGCTAAGCATGCTAATCATTGCTTTTGGTTTATTTTGTATTGAAATAATTTTCTCTTTCTTTTTTAAAGTATGCAGGAAGAAAAGGAAGGAGGGTTGGGAAAATGGGTTCAGGGCCTTCTGGGGCATAATTTTTTGAGACATAAGCAACACCTTCTTCATGAGGCCCTTCCTGATCTCTCCCAAACTACCTTTTCTTTACTTTTTTTGATACATTCATATATACATATATAATTACACATATATGCAAACATATCATCCCCCCACTAGGATGAAAATTCCTTGTAAGGAGGGACTGTCTTCATTTTCATCTTTGTAACATCAGTATCTATCATGTCATGCCTGACACACAGAAAGCACTTAATATATGCTCGTAGATAAACTAAGACTGGAAGAATTTAAGTCTTAGTTTAGCTTCTCCAAACAATCTAAGTTCAGTAATCACTCATGGGGGACATCTGTGAATTGGAGCATGTCACAAAGTCAGTGTCAAAGGCGTTACTGGCTGCAAAATGTTGGCCTGAAATGAGATAGGGTTCTAAATATTTTATTTAATGCCAGTGGAGATATTATTATCCTAACGAATAACCCAGGAGAGAGAAGAGCTGATAGAATGATTTTTCAACCTAAAGGAGGTAGAATGACCTTCAAGCCAATTCTAAATCTGATCCTCCAGGGAGATTTCTAATTAATGGAAAGAAAATGAAAGCAGAGAACTGAAAAGCAAGAACTGCTTGTATATCTTCCACATTTTCATTTTTTTGTGGGCATTTTTATTACTAAAAACCTACCACTTTGTTAAGGGAGTTAGCTTGGTTGATTAAATGGCCTGTTCCAGCACAGTGCTCTAAGGCAGCCCATTTCTCAATGTCAGACAAGAGTTTCAATTAAGAATGGGTCTTCTTGATGATGGTTGAAGGTGTTTAATTGGATGTAAAAGGAATCAAGTTCAAATTACTTTAAATAGCCATTCTCTGTGCACTTCCCATGAAAGTATGCCACAGTCTAGTCGAGAAAAGGTTTCCATACATTGAAAAGAATGAATAATTTATCACGCAAAACCATGATATTAACTCAAGATGGAGAATGGCTAGCAAGCATGAACATCACTGAAATTCTTGAGTCTAAAGCATTGGATTTAGTCCCAGTTCAAATACTTACCAAGGTTGGTGACCTTGAGCAAGTTACCTAACTTTGGTTTCCTCAGTCATGAAATGAGAGGCAATATGGTGTAATAGCTACAGACCTACACTACTGTCAGAAAGAACTAGGTTCGAGACAGCTCTGCCATGTACAGAATGTGTGACCCTGGGTAAATCAGTTAACCTCTTAGTACCCCCGGTTAGTCAACAGGCATGACTTAAGAGCATACTGTGTGCCATTTTTAGTATAATACACTTTAAGCTGTTATTCATGTTAATTCCAACCCTACTGTAACTAAAGCTAACCCAACAGAAGGCAGAATGTGTCCACATCTTTCTCTGAAGAAGCATCATTTGCTCAAATACATAAAGGCTAATTTTTTTGTCTGTTTAGGTAGTATGATACAGTGGATAGAGAGCTACCCTTGGAGCCAAGGGGACCTGAGTTCAAGTCCTATCACTGACACATATTGGTTGTGTGACCGTGGTCTAGTTATTTAAACTGTCAGTGACCCAGACAACGCTCAAAGACTGGAAGGTGAAGGACAGCTGCCAATCTGCATTGCTAGAGGGAGTTCCCATACTGAAAGTTCCTTTAAAAAAAAGATCAAATCACAAGTCAGATTTTATTGACCCATGATTTCTTACAAGATATAAATGAGGGAAGAAATGTATTGAATCGTGTCAATGTGATGAATCAAAGTCAACAAAAGAAATAAGATTCATCAATAAGAAAAGCAGTATTATGTTTTGGTATGGTCTAGGAGCTTAACGTTAACTACAAAAGAAATAAGTGAGTAATTTTCAAAAGGGAAACGTCAGAGGATCATAGCTTTAGAGCTGGGAGGGACCTTGGAGGTCAGCTAATCCAATCCCCTTATTTTATAAATAAAGAAACTGAGTCTCGGGGAGGTTAAGTGACTAAAGTCTAAAGGTAGGTTGGTGGCAGTGAGCCTCTGAACTCAGGTCCAATGAAAATGAAGAGGAGTTTGATAGAAGTAAAGCTTCCCATTTTATTTCCTCCATTTAACTTGCTGTCCAGGGATCTAACTTTCAACATTCACTTGGTTTTCAAAGCTCTAATTAATGATCAAACTAAAGCTGTATCAGAGGGTGGGTTTTGATGGGCAACAGCAGTGATCATCTATCAATAGAATACCAATAGTTCTCTCCAGTGAAAAGACAATCTCAACCCTACACAGTTCAACAGCCTAGCAAAACCCCAGGCCAAATATCTTCCTTTATTTGGAGGTGTGGGAAGAGAGTAAGGATGACCACACCTTATTTTCTCGGGAACTTCTACAAAGCTTATTGTGGGAGTTTATCAGCAGGTAGAGCCATGGGAAATCAGCATGGGCAAAGTCATCAACCAATTTATGAATGAGGATAACCTGTATGGCAAGAAATATTAAAATGCTTCAGGGTTAGTGATTTAATAGACAATCAGGCAAAGAATAAATGTCCCTGATCATCATAACAGGCAAAGGCTTGGCTCATGAACATTAACTTTTACTCATGGCAGACCATGCAATGCTTCCTCTTTCCTCAACTGAAATGAGGCAAATGAGTAAGTGGCAGATTTGGGGGATCTGTAAACCACTTGAGATGCCACTTTTCAGAAGCTAAAGAGTGACTTCATAAGATCTGAACATCTGTAATTATATTTTCTTCAAAGGATTAGCCAATCAGAGCAAGGGTTTTTCTATCTCAGGATAGTTGGTCAATCCAAAAGCACTTACTGAGCATTTACTGTATGCTAGGGACTGTGCTAAGGGCTGACAGGAGTCTAATTTGCTGCTTCCCCCAAAAGGGGGACATGACAGTATTTTGATTTTACATGTACTAAATTATGCTTTTCACAAAGACCCTACCCCATTCGTCATCTAGCAGTGTCTGTTACATGGATATGGAATCAAAAGACTTAGGTTTAAATACCATATCTGATACTTACCATCTGTGTGACCCTAGACAAGTCACTTAAACTTTTCAGGCCTCAGTTTCCTCATGTGTCAAATGAGAGTTGGATTTAATGACTTCCAGCTCTAAAGTTGTGATTTATTAGTTAATATTCTATTAACATTAATATGTATTAATATAATGAGATCATTATAAACAAGTATTTCTACATTCTACAAATAATTATTTCTATATAGACCAGTAACATTTCCAAGCAGAGTCTGATTATTCCAGCCACAAAAGAGAAGTCATTGAGGTGGGTGTTTCCTAATGAAACTGACCTCCAAACTCAGAAGAGGGTCTTGTTACCATGGAAGACTCTAGAAAAATGTAAAGTGTTGAACACGTTGTGTCACCACGGCACAGCTAAGTTGACTCAGAAGATTCAGAGGCTATTCAGAGGCTATCAGGATTGATCAATACTGACTCAAAATGTGTACCCTAAGAAAAATGTACCCCATTTGCATTACAGTCATTGAATCCTTTTAGTGAAGGAATTAAATAAAATGATAGTTTATATTGTGATTAAGGAGTTAAGGAGACCTGAGTTCAAATCTAGCCTCAGATACTTACTAGCCGCATGACTCTGGGCAAGTCAATTAACCCTGAATGCCTCAATTTATTCATCTGTAGAATGAGCTGGAGAAGGAAATGGCAAACCATTCCACTATCTTTGCCAAGAAAACCTCAAATGGGGCCATGAAGAGTTGGACACAACTGAAAAGGACTGAACAACTGAAGATATCTTCTACATACATGCCAGGCACTTGACTATATGCCAAAAATCCAAGGACATAATGAAATAAGCCCTGCCCTCTGGGAGCTTAAATTCTATTGGGGTGAAAATGACATATACAAAGAGAAGACAACACAAGATGTACACAGAGGAAGAGCATAGCGCTAGCAGCTGGAGGGTCAGGACCGGGACTGAACAACTTTTGGTACAGGAACCTCAAGACACTTTGAACAAAGGGTTTTAATTTCAAATCACTTAGAAAATTAATTTGAACAGTAAAAACATTCTAGTCAGCCACTTTTCTCCAAATTTAGATTAAAATGTTCCATTTTAAATGTATTTACATTATCAAATAAAGTTGTGAATTCCCCTTCTCTGGTAAGGCAAAAAATAGTTATCTATCCAGAAAAATAGGTATATATAGTCTGAGATGGAGGCAAAGAAATTCTCTCAATAGTTTTATAAGGGTTTTTTTTCAGTCTATGTTTCTATAAGACTTGTGGAAGGGAGAAAAAGGAGGAGGCACTATCTTGTTCCCATCAATGTCGTTGGCAGTCGGGAAAAAGGAATGACTGACTGACAGAATCAGTGGTGGATAGTTCCCCTCATTCCATTTTTTAAGTGCCTAGTTTGAAAGCACCAGGCAATGGTACCAAAGCACAGCAGGAGGAGGCTTCTGAAGGACATGGCCCATGATGCAAGGCACCTTTCCAACATGCTACTTTTCTAGAAATAACTGTAACCTTAAAAAGGGATAAGATGCTAATTTTGCTTCATGACTTCAAGCAAGAGACACTAATAAAAGAAAAGTGACTTCAGAGGCATTGCCTTTTTAGGGAGAAGAATAATAGCAAACATTTCGTGGGGGTGAGGGGAGAGAAAGAGAGGGGGGGAAAGAGTGAGAAAGAGAGAGAGAGAGAGAGAGAGAGAGAGAGAGAGAGAGAGAGAGAGAGAGAGAGAGAGAGAGAGATGGAGGATGGGAAAGAGTTCTACTTGAGCAAAAGTTTTTTAGCTGATGCCAGACAAATCTAGGAGGCAGTCACAAATAGTCACCTGTGAAAATAGGAAAATGGTGTTAGGAGAGACCAAAGAATAGTCTTCATCTGTGTACAGTGTAAAAAGCACAGCCATACCCACACACAAGAGAAATTATGTTCCATTATAAGAAGCTTCAAAAACACTTGAACCCACTTTTTTCTTATTGTGCTCCATCTACATTTTGCCAGATTAGATTACAGACTTTTTTTTAAATCCTGCCTTTTCCTGTTCTTTAAGACTTCTTTCAGACCATTCAGAACCAAGGACCAATGAGTGGGAATTACATGAGGGCAGATGGCCTTGCTCGCTATTTGAGCTGTTCAAAAGTAGGATAGAATGCCTGAGGAAATCCCAAGTCCCTTGTCCATAGATGTCTTTAAAGCATCTTACAGAGGACTGATAGTTACTTGCCCCAGAGATGCAAAAGGGATTCAGGTTTGTAGACAAGAAGCTGCCAACATGGACAGATTGAATATGGCACTGGGCTATTCCTGGAAGAGACTCTGCTGGATGCTTCCTCATCGACTGCTCCAGCACCAAACTCTACCCCATTCTTTCTCTCCTCCGGCACTGTGGTCACATTAATCTTATACAATAAGCTCATCTCAGATCCAGTCACTGTCCTGCTCGAAAGACTTCAATCACTGCCAATTTCCTACAGGATACAGTCCAAACTCTTTAAACTGACATTCAAAGATTCCCACTTAACAACTGTTTAATTGAACTGAATTCTATGTTTTGGCTCCACTTGCCTTTCTACTATGAGCTTTCTATTCTATTCAGACTAGGATAGTCATCATTCTGAGAAATCATGGCACCTAAACTTTCTCCCTTTCCAGAAATGCTCCACCCATGACCTGCCTAACTGATTTCACCCCATCTTTCAAGACCCAGAGTCCAGGACGGGAAACCTGAGGCCTTGTTCTATGAAGTTTGGATTTAGTCAAATGGTCAGACGAGGACCTAGGGGGCTACGTGTGGCTTTGAGGCCACAGGTTCCCCACCCCTGATCTAGAACCTTTGTGAAACCACCAATGATTGCCATTGCTTGGGAATTTTTATCTTAGAAGAAGAATATTGTAGGGAGAAGAGAGCAGAACTCAAGAAGTGGACTCACATCTTATCTCAGATACTACTGAGCTAGTTGACCCCAGACAAGTCCATCAGAACTCAACAAACATGTTGATGGATTGATTTGGGTTCTCCCACAAAAGACAGTCTCTGCTCTCAAGGTGCTAATGAAAGAGACATGGAAACAGATGTACATACAAGACAGATGGGATAAATGGGAGACAATCAAGAAAGGGAAGGGACTGGAATTAAGTGAAATGGGAAAAGGCTTCCTGTAGAAGGTGAAATTTTAGCTGAGGTTTGAAAGAAGCCAGGAAAGCTAGGAGGCAGAGATAAAAGAGGGGAGAATTCCAGGTATAAGAGAGAGCCAGTGAAGATATTCATAGCTGGGAGATGGGGCATCAGTAAGGAAGCCAGGGTCAGGTAAAGGAAGGTAATGTGATACAGTGGTAAGTGTGCTAAATTTAGATCAGGACTCGGACTTGAACCCTGGGCTCAGCCACTTACCAAAGATTTCCTACCTATGCTACCTTAGGTAAGGCATCTACCTTACTGGACCTCAGTTTTGGATTTGTAAAATGAAGGGGTTGGTCTAGATGAACTCTATGTTTGCTTCTAGCTATAAGGCAGGGGTTAACACAAACCCCCAAGGGATCCATGAATAGATTGCAAACATATGTGAATGTGGATGTAGAGGAAGAAATTACATTTTTTATTTTTACTGATCACTAAATGAAATTGATGGGTAGCTAGGTGGCACAGTGGATAGGGTGCTGGGGCCTGGAGTCAGGAAGACCTGAATTCAAATCTGGCATCATACACTTACTAGCTGTTTGTCCCTGGAAAAATCATTTAACCCTGTTTGCCTCACTTTCCTCTGAGATGGAGAAGGACATGGCAAATACTCCAGTGTCTTTGCCAAGAAAACCCAAATGAGTTCAACAAAGAAATGGACATAAATGAAGCAACTGAGCAAAAAAAATGAAGTTTAACATTTTAAAACAAATGTTCTTGGCTTCACCACAGAGACAAATGTAGTCCATCACACAGATGTAACTTTTTTTTCTAAAAAAATGTAAGCCAGCTACACACACACACACACACACACACACACACACACACACACACACACACACACACGGTTAAGAAGCACTGATGTGAAGCTATAATCCTCTGACCCGAAGGTAACCCTGGATAACAAAGCTACTACTGAGTGACTAAGCTAGAATTGGAAAACCAAGCCCAGGGTGAAGGCTTACTTCATTTTGTTTCTTTGTTTTCACTCTAGAGAACCAGGCCCAGTAAATATTTTGCCATGACAATAGCCCTAATCAAGTGTTACAATCAGATTCGGACAAACAATTCTCTTGAAAAGAAAGGTAGGCAGAAGAATATACTGAAAAATGGGGCAATCACTCCTCCCTGGTCATGTACAGATATTTGGTCTTTAGGCCTTAACACTGTTCAGTTGTTTCAGTCTGGTCCATTTCTTCATGACTCCAGTTGGGGTTTTCTTGGCAAAGACACTGGAGCAGTTTGCCATTTCCTTCTCCAGCTCATTTTACAGATGAGGAAACTGAGGCAAATAGTTAAGTGACTTGCCTAGGGTCACAAAGCAAGAAAATATCTGAGGCCACTCAGGAAAATGAGTCTTCCTAATTTGAAGCCCAGTTGCTCTATCCACTACTCCAAATTATGCCCTATTGAAGTCTGGGCTTTAAAAAAACCTGTATTTACTAAGTCTTAAGAAATGTGTTCACAAGTAAGATCCTTCCTGCAGTTTGTATTTCTGCTGGCTTAGCCTTCCCATAGACATTGTCAGGGACAGGAGCCAGCGCTATATACTTTAGGATCATATACTATATTTAAAGCTGGAAAGGACCAGAGATTAGCCATTATAAGGGATAAGACATCAATTTTACAAATAGGGAAATGGAGGCTAGAAATGATAAAGTGACTTTCCTAGGCCCTCCAACTGCTGATCCCCACATTAGAAAGAAAGGACAATGGATTCCAACGATGATTCTAACACTCAGATTTACCATCTGGATCATTAAAATAATTTATTTAGTCATTTTTTTTAAAAGTCCCAGTTTTTTTTTAAATTTGGAATACACATAATACTTCAACCTCCATCTTGATTAAACATTCAATAAATTTTTAGAAAATAATTAAGTAGGCAGCATTTTTAAAAACTTTGTGGGGGGAGGGGAGATTAGTTAGTTTTTAAAATTTCTATCAAGATTTGCCAGACCATCAATACAAGGACACTTCACTATCCACAAGAACCTGTGAATAAACAGATTATCCCACACTGGCCATGATGTTCATAGCTGGATCTCAGCAAAACATTGAGCTGTTCCTACTGAAAAAGGGAGTTGGGTGATACAAGACTAAATACCAGACTATCACCCTACCCATAGACCTCTTGTGTAAAGTTACCCCTTTTAACTACTCTGACCACTATAATGTTTTTAAGTGTTCAGATCCTGCCTTTGACACACACCAGCTATGTGACTGGTCAAATCGCTTCATCTTCCAGAGTTTCAGACAACTTTCTATGACTGTAAACTGTGACCTACAGTGGAAATTCACACATGTAACTCAAGCTTCTGTGAAATCCTAAATTAGTAACCACAGCCAAAGCTATTATGTCCCTGTGTGAACCCTACAAAAAAAAATAGCCCTTCAAAGTTTTTCCTTTTTAAATATACCTTTACTCCTAGAGTAGAATGGGCAAACCAGGCCAGCTTCCCATCAAGACCTCTGGGTGGACACTCTGAGAAAGATTCTGCTATGTCTAGCATAGTTAGAAGTTTATTGACAGCCCAGGCATAAATGAAGAATTTCTTAGGAAGATAAGAAAGTTCAACGGTTCATAAAGAGCAAATTTCAATGTAAATAAATGAATTGAAGAGAGAGGGCTAAAAAATAATGTGTTTTATGACCACATTTTAAAAAATGAAATATACTGTTATAAACCCTAGGCCTAGAGACAGATATGCTGGTCAGGCCTCTCTCTCTTGAACTATTGACTAGAAACATCCTCTTGGCACCAACACTGCCATTTTAACAATGCAGTTTCTGGTCTGTACTGGTTTCTGATTAACAAGAACTCCTAGGAAATTTGGATAAATATAATTCAAAGGAAGGCTTGTAAAGGGAGGCTGTAAATTCCTGAACAGAATTATAATTCTCAAGTTATCTGCACCTTGGAGATCCAACAATATTTGTTTAGTGTCTCCAAGCTAGAAGGGAGAGGCAGGTCAGCCTGTCAGAGAAGTAAAGAAGCTACCTACTATGTTTTTATTAGCCATTAACATTCCACTGGGAAGCTGATCACTCTCCCCTGTGAAAGAAGGCTGCCAGAAAGGCAACTTTGATAAGCCGGGAAACAGGGAGGCTTCAGGGAGGTAGACACAAAACTGCACAGAACTAGAGGAGAAGGCATTGAGGGAGAGGGACACATTCAATCAACAAGCATTTATTTAGCACCTACTATGTGCTAAGAACTGGGGATACAACATGTGCAGTGCATAAAGGTTAAAAAAGAGCATTACTTAGAATTAAATATAGAACTGAGAATAAAAATGCCTAAAAATCTATAACAAAGCCATATTTTGTCAAATGCTGTTCAGTTATTTCAGTTATATCTGACTCTTCGTGACCCTATTTTGGATTCTCTTGGCAAAGATACTGTAATGGTTTGCCATTTCCTTCTCCAGCTCATTTTACAGATGAGGAAACTGAGGAAAACAGTTAAGTGACTTGCCCAGGTTCCCACAAGTAAAAAGGTCTGAGGCTACATTTGAACTCATAAAATTGAGCCGTCCTGACTCCAGGCATGGTGCTCCATTCATTGCACCACCTAGCTGTGCATTCTGCCAATAAAGAAATTAAATGCCTGAAAAGTGGGTGGATGCAAAATACATACAACTCAGTATCTTCAAAACCATATGGAGACTCAACCTGAAAGGTCTAGGATCATCATATCATATATCATAGCTTTTGCACCAGAAAGTACCTTCATACATTCATTTCACAGATAAATTATGACCTAGAAAGGATAAATACTACACCCAAGGCAACAGTAAGGCATAGAGCCAGAATTTGAACCCAGATCCAAATTCCTATTGGGTCAACAAAGATAGTTTAATGAATTTCCGAGATCAACAGGGTGACTCAAAGGACAAGCGTGATTCCCGACATAACCCTCTGGATTTGTTCCCCTTTGGAACCATACTCAAACTACATGACCAAGGCCCGCAACTGGCTCATTGGTCTGCCTCCACTCCATAATGAGAACACACTTGGATTACTCCCAGGACCAAGAGGGACCCTGGCTGGTTTTTGCCTTCCCCTCCTCATGGGAGCTGACCTGTGGACGTTTTCATTGTACAACGCAGCAATGGAATAGAAAATCAGTTGTCAGGGAAATTCCTCTCAATCTCTAGGAATTTACTTACTCATTTAATTCCCCAGCCTTTCAACCAACAGACAGCCCCGTGTGAAATGTCCCCCTGTGCTCAGACACAGACCCTCAATACACTGCTTACCCAGGGTTCTGGGCCATTCACACAGATTTTTCAAGGCTCTGTCCCTATATTAAGCTTTGCTGTTGTTTTTTTTAATTCCTCATTGGAGCATAAATAATGATGTTAGAGCACTCCACATCCCAAACATGAGAAATATTCTTTGAGATAAATGCTACTGTACTCTCACAAAAAACTGTTTTTTCGATTCAGGCACTTTTCAGTTCTAACTCTCCATGACCCCATTTAGGGGTTTTCTTGGCAAAGATAGTGGAATGGTTTGCCCTTGCCTTCTCCAGCTCATCTTACAGATGAGGAAACTGAGGCAAAGAGGGTTAAGTGACTTGCTCAGGGTCACACAGCTAGTAAATCTCTGAGGTCATATTTGAATTCAGGTCTTCCTGACTGCAGGCCCTGCACTCTATCTACTCACCAGCTATTATTATCTTCTCTAAGACTGGTGTACTTTTTATATACTTTAAATATGGTTGAGGGGAAATGAGGACAACAGACTAACAATTTTCAGATTTCAATGGAACACACATGCTATTATACATAGATTCTATAAAAAAATTAACAAAATATCTGGAATGTTTAAGATGTGATTTTATCTACCTTGAAAACTCTTGGGGTGGAAATCCCCTCTGCTTATTCACTGAGAGCTTGTACTTTGTCAGGGTTCACATAACTAGAATGTGTCAGAGGGGACTTAGTATCAGACATTTAAATATTAGACTTTAGAGGTTATCTACTCCAACCTTCCCATTTTACAGATGACTGTACAGTACTGATGCCTAGGAAGCTAAGTGACTTGCCTACAGTTTCACAGAATCCAAAACTATTTCCACAGTACCCACTCCTTTTCCTCCTAAAGACTCAAAAGGCTGCCCAGTATCCATTATGCCAAACTCTCTTTCATCCAAGATAGCATTCTCTGGCCTCCACTAGTATGAATTTCTGGCAGGCTGTAAGATCTGAGCCACTAAACTCTAAAATCCACAATACATGCTCCTGGTAAATCTTTCTATCTTGATAGCCATCCTGAATGCCACTAACTGGTGACTGAACAAACAGTTTCACAGCAGTGTTGAAGCAGCAGAGAACACACACAGGTGAGAAAAACCACAAAAGTTGTGCTTCCTTAAGTTTTTCCTGGAAAAAGTTAGGAATCTGAAATATATCAGAATACATACTAATTGTTACAAAATCTCTCTCTCTCTCTCTCTCTCTCTCTCTCTCTCTCTCTCTGTCCTTTTCTCTCTCTTCTTCCTTCTCCCTCTCTCTCTCTCTCTCTGATCTTTCTCATGCAAATGTACTTGGTGTGGGCATTTAGGCCTCCCTGAGCAGAACAAGGGAAAAAGTCTGAATGTCTGCTTTTACATTGGGGAAAGGGCTAAGCCAACAATCCAGACACTCACCTACATTATACACTCACTGACCAAAAAGTAAATGCCCCTGTTTGGACTGTGTGAAGCAAATTGATGCTCCTGGTGGAGCGATGAGTTGATTGACTCATTCTGGAAAGCAACTGGTCGTTCTGAGGAGAAAGTAGCTAAACTGTCCATACCCTATGACCCAGAGATTTCTCTTCTAGGCATAATCCCAAAGAATATAGTAATAAATTATATTAGCCATATAAAAGCATATCAAACCAAAAAGATATGTACACCAAGACTATTTATAGTAGCACTATTTTTATGATAGTAAAGAACTGACAGATTAGGGAATAATTAAACCATATCAGGTCCCTGAGCCTAATGGTATATATGTCACTGTGTTATAAAAGATGATTAATAGAAGGAAGGAGAATAATGTGTTTGATAACTGTAATATGTAGAGAAAAACAATTTTGAAAAAAATTCAAGAACTGATCATTGGAATGACCAACCACGATCATGATTCTAGAATGACAATGCAAGCCACCCACCATCTAATTAAAGATGGTGGGCTCCAAGGTACAGAGTGAGACACATATTTTTGGACAAAGCCATTGCAGGAATTTGTTTTCCTTGACTATGCATATTTGCAACAAGGATTTTGTTTTTTTTGTCTTTTCCCCCCAATTGAGGCAGGAGGAGTTAAGAGGGCCAGTGATAAAACTGACAAAATAAACCCAAGGGGGTCACTGAAGAATTTTTTTTTTAAATGCTTAGAAGTGAGATGGAAAGAAACAAGCAGGTCAGCTCTGAAAGTTCCAAGTTGAATTTTATCGTGCATAAAATAAAATATAAGTGATTCACAATTCCTTGTATAATCCTCTTTGTTCAATTTTTATATGGAAATGCTGCTTTTAGTTGGTGTTAAATTCAGGTTAAATTTTTTTAAAAGAGACTTATTACAGTGAATACAGAGAACTATAGAAAGACTTCTATAAAGTGATGAAAAGTAAATCCAGCAGAAACAGGAAAACCCTATACAAGTCTATGAATATAAATGGAGAGGCAAAGCAAGAGAACCACTGAAACAAAATGCTTTAAGTTATAATAATCAAGCGTGACTCAAAAAAAGACACATGGAAACTCACTTCCTCCCTGATTTCCAGAAGTAGGGAAGAACCATGAGTATGCAAAACTACACTGAGAGGTTCAGACTTTTTCAATGTATGGATTAGTTTTGCTGAACTATTTTTTATTCTTTTCATTTTTTGTTATAAGGGATGGCTCTCTCGAGGTGGGAGAGGAAAGAGGCATATAGTATAAAATGGAGGTGATATTAAAATATAAATGTAAAATAAAAAATTTTTAAACCCTAGTCGCAGTCATTAAGAGACCATTTTAAATGGTTTTACTTTTATTGGCCTGTGTAAACTCTCTGTGATTGAAGGAGAACCCCATCAAACTTTCTCTTCCAGGAAAAGTATATATATTCCTATCAGAAAACCCTAATTCTTAATCACAAATTGGCCCACATCCCCAGCACCTTTCTAGGCATCAAATCGTTCCTTTTGCATCACTATCGGATTTTTAAATTTGGTGGCATCACCAACAATGAACAAAGAAAACATAAAGGATTTTCCCAACCCTGATACAATCTAAGATCCCAGACATGATAAAAAGAACTATCTATGATCCTGTGCTTTTCTATCCATCAAGCATTTATTAGGTATCTACTTTGTGCAAGGCATTGGGAGACAAAGACAAGTCCAAAGGACGTCCTTGCTCTCAGAAAACTTAAGGTCTAGCAGCTAATGGCACTGGGGGAAGTTCATCAGATAGAGGTGGAACCCAGTTGGAACAGCAAGAATGAAGGAGATACTGGTCCTTCCAGTTTAAAGAACTCTCAGATCCCATCCCCAAGGAAAACTCAATCGTCCTTCAGTCCAACACAAGATAAGAGCCTGAGGGAACTGGGACTCACAGATAAGGAAAATGTCACTAAATAGAGTGGGAGAGGGAGTGGGAGAACTAAAAGACTTGAAGGGAAATTGAATTCCAAAGAAAATGAAAGCCTTAAAGAAAACTGAGCCCCAAAATCCTAAGGAATAATGTCACTTCTACAATTCACATTCAATTCAGTTAAACAACAATCAATCAGGAGACACTAAGCATCTACTTGGTAGGATCTCAAAACAGAGCAAAAATACACAAATAAACAACAAATCTGAACTGGTCTTCAATTCTTCAAGGTCTTTAATTCAATCACTTTCAATCTCAGAAAAAGTCTTCGTCCATGCTAAATTTCAAGTTTGCCTTATGGATGTCTTCTCCCAGCTTTTTGCATATAATGGCTCAATTCTCTATCAGTTTAAATGAGCCAGACTTTATTCAAGCCCATGTCCAGTCCTCTGGTTAGGTTTCTCTTGTCATCTTTCTTGTTTTTATATCACAATACTTAGTATGTGCCCAATCATTAATATCTTTTCGATTAAAAATTATGCTTACACCTGAAAACACACCACCCATAAATCTGGATTTTGAAAGACTGCCCTAATATTTATTCTGAGGAACAGGAGACCAAAGAAATTCCAGGGACCAAAGCAATCAATAATCAACTATTAAGTTCAGGCATCAGGGGCTGGGAATACAGGTGTCAAATCTGTAGTGATTTTCCTGGAGCTCTCATTCTACCCAAAGAATTCTATGATTTCTATACAATTTAATCAGAAAGCCCGTTTCAAGGCTGTGAGCACTTAACCTATCATATATATCATGGATCTCTTTGGTAGTCTCATAAAGCCTGCGAATATGACAGATTACAAAAAGACCAATTACATAGAAGTATAGTTATCAAAATATTTTAAAAGTTCACAAACCCCAGGTTCAGAACCCCTGTTATAAGTAAAAATCCCATAAGGTCAACTAAACAGGAAAAAACCAAAACTCTTGTATTTTTATCCTGATCTGCATTTTTTCAGATATGTTCCACCCACTCAAAAATATAAATTTAATTTTCAAAATAATACCAACATAGGCACTATTTAATCCGACATACCCTGTGAAGACGCAAGAAATGATTTTGAGGCAGCAAACAGCTTACTGGAAGAATAAACTAACGTTCAAGCCCACTGGGCTTGGGAAAGGAAAAAGCTGAAAAAGTTTGAGACAAAGTAACATTTACCCTCTTCCAAGAGGTCCAGGCTTTCTTGTTTAACAAGGGCAGGCTTCTTCGGTTCATTGTCACAGTCATACTCAAAACACTCTTCTTCATTTCCCAATTCTTTCAATGACATTGCTAAAGTGGGATCATTCTCCTAAGCCTTGGGCACTGGGATACCTCCCAGCCACATCCGTGGAAGAGCCATCTGTAGAGTGACCTGAGTACACTCCCGGCAGCCTGGAAACTCTCCTGGGCAGCGACCATGCCTTGCCAACATCCTGGGTGATTTATCTGTGCAAAGGGCTATATTATCGTGCCCAACATCTCTCTCGCCTAAGAGGGAATCTCAAACTGCCTGGGAGGATGGGGATCAGGATGGGGGAGAGGAAGGGGAATTGGCAAAGAGCCACCACCTTCCTAGCCTAGCCTCCTACTGCACAGAAGAGCTAGTGGTTAGGGGGTTACTCTAAACCAAGCTTCCAAAACGGTAGACTGGGAGGGGAGGTGGTCAATTTTAAAGCTTTTTGCTCCCTTTCTTCTTCTCCCATAATCTCCCTCCCCTCTGGAATCCTGGATAATGGTAGCTTCCTTCAAGTTTCATAGCAACTGCATAGGGAAATGCAGACCGATACTTAAACTGCTACACCTGTTTAGAGGCGGGGAATCTGTAGGCAAGTCACCTTGGTAAATGATTGCCTAACTTCTCGGGTGACAGGTTTCCTATGGGTGTGCTGAAGATACACATATACACACACTCACACATGCGCACACACACAGGGTGGTGGGATTGGGCAAAACTGGGATTCCAGTCTCATGATAATAAAATGCAGAGAAGGAAACCTTTAATTCTATTTCCAGCAAAAACACAGATGTAATAAAGATCTAAGTCCTACTTGCATACCTGCTCTCTGTGTACTTTGCGGTTTTCTCTTCGTTCTATATTGCCCCTCAGAGCCAACTCTCAGGGTAACTCTGTAGTCTAAGAAATACTGCAGTAAGAACCCTATAGTTTAACAAGGCAAAGTTACTCATCCCATGGCTGAAGAAAAGAAAAAGGAGGGGACCAAAATGTGCTGATTCTAAACAATGAAAGAAAGTCAGTTTTCCTGCACATCCGCTTCAGATAACAACCATTTTTCCCAGCTGGTTGTCTCCCTGCCAACAATAAGGAAAAGCAAACGCTTTTCTGAAATGATCTGAAAAGCATCCTTAGCTTTGGGTTTTGTGGAAAGAAGCAGAGAATTGCTCCTGAGCAAATCCTACCAGAGCTCTCCGCACCTAATAGCATTACATTAGGGAATATATCGTGCCTTTCTCTAAGGAGAGAACTCAGGGTCACTAAAGACTTGCAGACTGCTGGAATCCTAGCAGGTAACCAAGAGGGAGGATTCTACAGAAGGCAGAAGAAATAAATGACCAGAGAAAAGGACAGTATAGCTAGCTCTATGTAAAGTGCTAGAAGACCACATTAAGTCTCTTTAATTGGCAAGGCTGACCTTAATGGAAAGAAGAGTAAGAACTTGAAACTTAAAAAAAATACCATTTAAAGCATGTGATTCATTCTAGAAATGGAAAACAATGGTACTCCACTCCACAAGAGTTTTGGTTTTTTCCTGTTTAGTTGACCTTATGGGACTTTTACTTATAACAGGGGTTCTGAACCTGGGGTTTGTGAACTTTTAAAATATTTTGATAACTATACTTCTATGTAATTGGTCTTTTTGTAATCTGTCATATTCGCAGGCTTTATGAGACTACCCCACTTCTATATATTATGTGATATATTAAATAAAAGTCTTTATTGTTTCAAGGGATAGAGCTTTTTTAAAAAAGGTTTGGCAAAATTAAAAGAGCAACCAAGAAGATATTGTACCAATACTGCAAATGGGGGAAAAAACTCTGAAAGCTTTCAGAATTCCTGATGAATGCAGAGATTAATAATTGCATCTTCCCAGGACCAACAGTGAAGTCTGACTCAAGTCTCTTGGAAGAGAGGTAAAGGGCTACAAGTGCAGATGAGATACACATTGACAGGTAGGGCCTGTGTACTTCCCTGGACTGTCACTAGGCAAGATTTTAAAGGAGCGGTAGAGGGAGTTTTTTGTAATGGATAGCGATGTTTTGAAAAAAAAAACAGTAGTCAATAAAACTTCTTTTAAAAGACTGAGATTTAAGGTTTTCAAAAGCACTGTTAGCAAATGCAATATAAATCTTTCACAAACTTACAAACAAAACTGTTGATGAAGCCTGTACTCTTGCACATACGTGTCTTGTGCAGACTATATGAAGGAACTAAACTATAATACTAAAAAAATAAAAAGAAAAAAGAAAAGTGATATAAGGGGTTGTTCATGTTATTCAGTCCTTTCTAGTTGTATCCGACTTTTCATGATGCCATTTGGGGTTTTCTTCACAAAGGTAAAGGAGCCATTTCCTTCTCTGGCTCATTTTTACAGGTAAGGAAACTGAGGCAAACAAGGTTAAGTGACATGTCCAGGGTCACAGGTAGTACGTGTCTAAGGCCAGATTTGAACTAAGAAAGAAAAGTCTTCCTGAGTCCAGGCCAGGCGCTCTATGCACTATGGTGCCACCTAGCTGCCCCTAGTACTGTTGTCTGTTCCTATTAAGCAAGGGTGGGGATATCAGCAAAATGGAGCTTTTAACTGGCTCAATTAAGGGTATCCTTAGCATCAATTTTAAAAGGGTAACTTTAAATTCAATCAGCTAGGGGACCCAGTGAATAGAGAGCACTGAGCCTGGAGTCAGAAAGACCTGAATTCCAAACCAAACCCAGACACTCACTAGTTGTGCCACCCTGGGCAAGTTATTTAACCTCTGATTGCCTCAGTTTCTTCATCTGTAAAGTAGGGGACGATAATAATAGCACCTCCCAGAGATATGGTCAGGATCAAATAAGATAATAATACTATCTAGCACACAGTAAGTACTATCTAAATGTTAGCTATCATCATCATGAAGTTAGCTGAATGTTTAAACATTAACAAAAATGGGAAGAAAATTATTCCATCTCAGGATGGGAGAAGAAAGACCGCTAAATCTGGAAGCAGAAGTCTTGGTTTTCAGACTTGTATCTGATCCTTGTGGCTTCTGTCACCTTGAATGAGTCACTTAGCCTGGGTGGTCACAGTTTCCTCAACTGTTAAATGAGAGGGTTGGTCTCTAGATTCCCTCCTAGCTCTAATTCTGAGAGCCTAAGAACCAATATAGAACTCATCCATTCCACAAATATTTACTGATACCTATTATATGCAATGGCATGAGCCATTACTGCAAACATACGCATCAAACAATTCCATTTATTTGTCAACCAGTTAACACAACCTGAGCCATCCCTTGACACACTTCTTAAAGAGGCCTGAATGGGTGTTGCCTCACTCAAAGTGAGAACCTGAAAAGACCTTAACTTAAAAGGGCCAAGGTCTCCCATTGCCTCCTAGGCTACCTCCAGTCATCCTGATGAATATCTGGCCACTGGACCCACATGGCTCTGGAGGAGAAAGTGAGGCTAGTAACCTTGCACAGCCTTCCCTCACTCAAATCAAAGTCACTGCAAGTCATGTCATCGTTCCCTGATGTCATGGTCCTCTTTGAGAACAAAGGACAAATGCAAAAATGCCTTTTAAAATGTTACTGCATTTATAACCACTTTGTTAATGTTCACCTTTCAAAGTAATTTCAGACTACCTTTGACTAATGATGACCAATCTAATCTACGTATTTAATTGCAACTTTCACCTTTCAAAGTTCATTCCTCAAACTTGATTAACTGAATTGTAGCATGGTAAACAGAATGCTAGAATCAAATTCCATCTCTGACACTTATTTGATGACTACAGGCAAGTCACTCATCTCTGATCCTCAGTTTCTCCATCTGTAAAACAGTGTACAATATCTGTAGTCAATATCTGATATGGTTATTGTGAACCTTAAATGAAATAATGCATATAAAAGCACTCTACAAACTTTAAAGCACTTTATTATTATTATTAAATGTTTAATATAGAATGCTTTATGACGTACATACAACTCCATCTCCTTATCTTGCCCGAGTGTCTCTCAAAATCAACTAACACCAATCCTAATTTTTGAGATCAGGCTATCTTTAAACCTTCGAAGTAATTCTCAAGCCCAATTTAATTTTTATTCATGTTATTTTTAATGATAGACACATGGCATAAAGTACTTTTGGCAAATATATCCCCAAATTAACAAAAACAAAAAAAGTCACAACTAAAAAAACTTAAGTATCGCTATTTCAAGTTGTGCATGGGTGAAAAGAAGCCAGTTTAGTAAGACAAGTGGGCCACGAAATATATTCACAAAATGTTCCAAATAAACTCAGAGGTTGAGTGGCATAGAAAAGCAAGCAGAGATGAGCCCCAGGACTGCTGTAAGTAAGTACATTACAGGCTTAAATATCTGTTAGTCAATTAGACTAACCAGTATCCTCTTATTAACTGGTACTTCCACATACCTGTGGTATGGGAACACCTGGTGTTCCTGATGAGCCCAGATACTATAGTGTCTTAAAAGTGCCTTCTGGTTCCTTAATAAGAAGAGCTCTGCTTCAGCAGGCATTTTCCTTAAAACAACACAATGAGCAGAGGACTGGGCTAGGTGCTAACGATACAAACCCAAAAAAATTAAACTGCCCCCAGAAGGAAGAACACCTCCAGTGAGGATCTCCTTGAGGAGATCTACAGAAGCTTTTGAGAAGATCCTATACAAGAGTCACATGCTATGAGACCTGAATCAATTTCACTGCACACCAGAAAGCCAGTAAGAACATGGATCCACTTAACAAAAGGATTCTATGGAAGAGCAAGGAACACCATACATATGTTTTATTTTCTTTTGCATGTTTACTCCCCTGTTGGTCTATAAGCTGTTCGGAGGCAGGGATTATGTTTGCCTTGATTAGTCCAGTACCCGACAAACAGTAAGTGTTTAATAAATGCTTGTTGATTTGACTTGGACTACAGAAAAAGCAAAGTCTATGGATATTTACACTTTCTAGGTTCTGAACATGTAAAATGAGGGGGTTGGGTTCTCAGATTCTATAAGTCTACATTCAATGATCTTAGGAAGCTAAGGATAGTCTCTGACTATCCAGAACAGCCTTGGTTCTGGACCCAGGATGACTCATTTCATCTCACTCACAGTTCATTACAAATAGTCCTTTCTTCTGTTTGTTACTGGTGGTAATCATTAAGTAAAGAGATGGTAGAAACACCCAGCAATGGAAATCCCCCCAAAATGAACTTTTATGTCATCTTCACACTAAATTGCATGGAAAGCTATAAAACAATAATTTATAAAAAGCTACTGCAGCTTAACAGTTGTTGTTCAGTCATTCTCATTCATGTCCAATTCACGGCCCCATTTGAGGTTTTCTTGGCAAAGATACTGTGCTGGTTTACCATTTCCTTCTCCAGCTCATTTTTACAGATGAGGAAACTGAGACAAACAGGGTAAAGTGAATTGCCCAGGGTCACATAGCTAGTGTCTGAGGTCAGATTTAAACTCAGGAAGAAGAGTCTTCCTGACTTCAGGCCCCGTACTCCATCTACTAGTCCATGTAGCTGCCCCTCAGCTTAACAATTACCCCCATGCTAAGACTACACACCTGTTTAGCAGGCTGTCACAATAGGCTATATGGTTGTTGCATTTTTTACACGGTTTAGTTGCCATCTGAAATGAGTTTGAAACAAAGTAGCAAAGTATTTACCTTTTTAATTCTAAGAGTAGTACCTGGGGCATCAAATTTCCATA
This sequence comes from Notamacropus eugenii, assembly GCF_028372415.1. Lineage (NCBI taxonomy): Eukaryota > Metazoa > Chordata > Mammalia > Diprotodontia > Macropodidae > Notamacropus > Notamacropus eugenii. The sequence continues at coordinate 45,267,869 of NC_092874.1, read as the reverse complement.
ACCAAAATTATTAGAAATACAAGATTACTACACTCCCCAACAAGATTACTACACTCCCCAACTTCTCATCCTCATCTTTTGTATTTATTAAATCAAGTCAACAAACATTTACCAATTGCCTACAAAATGATGGGCATTGTGCCAAGTGCTGGGGGATACAAAGAAAAACCAAAAATTAAAATTAAAAGACATTTTTTGTGAACTGAGGAGTTCACAGTCTTACCGAACACTCACGTACCATACTAAAAACCTAAACAAAAGCAAGAAGTCCACATTGCTTAGGGGCCTCTGGTCTAGGGGCCAAGAATTGTTAGTGTCATGGTGATTTGTAGGAAAAGTTGACTCTTTTTCCATATTCATTCTAGTAAAACGAGAAGAGTCAGGTCTCAAATCATATTTACAAAGGGAATTGTATCGACAAATACATATTTGCACACTCTTTTAATTGCTCAAAGCATTCTTTCAAAGTATGCAAAGCTGACTCAAAAGAAGATAGGAGACCCTCCTACCCTCCTCCATGGCACATATTTTCAGACTTTTTCAATCTGTTGATCAATTATGTGGATGTTTTTTCTCTTTTTTTCTTAAAAAAATATCACTTGTTATATGGAATGGTTAGGGAAAAGAGGAATACTAGGAAAAACCATGCTGATATTAAAAAAGTCCATAAAACTTATTTTTAAAAAAGAATAAATAAAAGTATTCAAAGTATTAAAAAGTTCTCCTAAGTATTTTTTTTTTTAATTTTCAGTATCTCAGACTATTTTATGTCTGAACTAAATCTGAGAAAGGACAACCTTTATAATCTATTTCTAGGGTGACTGATCAGAAAGGTACCAAGTATGTTTAAAACTTAAGTACATGAAAATTTGAATCAAAGTCTCTGAAAATGACACTGACCCATCTCTCAAGTTTTGAAAGGAAATGAAACTTGAGCCAACTTAAGAAGTCAGAATTAAATTGGATTTTTTTCACAGACATGCTAATATAACTTATCCCAGACTAGAATGAGTAATAACTGGTCAATGCATTACATTGATATATCTCTCTATGCATGACTTCACACAGATCTTTTGTTTGCTTCAGAGAATGCATTCTGAAACAGATTCTCCCCATCCCCAAACCTGCACCTGTACCTTTGCAGGCTTCTTTAATAAAAATCCAAGTCCATCCACAACCCAACAGTTCAGTTACACGGGGCCAGTATAAGTTCACACTAGAGATACTGCCACTTGTACAAATCAACTCTAGGAATAGACACTCCCCTCCTTACCCTTTAAGAAGGGAGCAAACACTAAGCTGGGGACTTTAAAAATCATCAAATCCAAATCCCTCATTATATAGATGTGGAAACTGAGGCTCAGCGAGATTAGTAGGTCGTCCAACGTCACACTGGCAGTAAGCGTCAGAGCCTGTGGGCTAGCCATAAAAACATTTTATTACAGGCTCTCAACAGGATGTCCACTCTACAAAGCTTCTAAAATGCCTAAAGAAAACCACTTCTAAAACACTAGATTTATTCCCAAGTCTCAGATCGATTCCTTTAGTACAACTCTAAATATCTTGTTTCTTTCTCTATTCATGTCTTGTTTTATTCCTTTTTTTTCTTGAGGAGTGGGAGTGTCAACTATCAAAAAATCCACTGCTAAAACTTGAGAGGGGGAAATAAATTTTAGACAAAATGGCAATATTCTTTAAAAAGAAAAAAATGAAAAATATTCCACTAAGTTATTGGAGAAAATCCAAGAGACTACCATTTTTTAGTGCTAACAACTCTCACTATCAACATTCCAAGTGAAATACTTAAATACCACTCCTACATTCCTATTCCTACCTCAGAGCACTTAAAATATTTACTTTATAAACTAATCATAAGTCAATAAACCAAGGTAAACAAGAAGCATCTGCCTTTTTTGTGAAAAATACACAGTTGTTTCTACTTGACCACAAAGGTCTTTTCGAAATAAAGTAGAGCTTGCCTTTGGGGCAATTTTGCTTGGGGAATTCACTAAAAATTTTGCTCTTTAATTATTCAAAGAGTACAGGACAGCGAAGAGGAAGGGTCAATGTGTATTCCTAAGCATTCAAGTTCCTAAAAATATCTCCCTTATCAAACTGTAGAGAACAGAATGATCTAGAAGGTTAATCAAACCAACAAGCATTTATTAAGTGTCTACTATGTGCCAGATGCAGACACAAAAGTTAAACTGTCCTCAAAGGGTTTACACAATGAAACAACAGAAGACATAAGGGAATGAAAAAGTTCAACTATCTATAGGGGTGGAAGAGGACAGATTGGGAAAAAATGAATTATTCTACGCACCCTAAGTCTTTCAGGATCTAAGTCATATGGATTCAAATGTCCTTCAGTGAAAGACCAGGGAGATAAGCAAGAACAGTGACCTTGGTGCTACTTTGAATTCTGCTTTGCAACTTTCTGTGTCAAAGGCTTATGCAAAACAAGTTTATACTTTACAAATATATGAACTTGTGTCAGAACAGAATGGGCAATGACTAGTTAATGAGCTACATTAAAATATTTCTGTGGAATTGCATGACTTTACCCAGATCAAGTGCTATGAAATATTTTTTTTCTTGCACTTCTTTTATAAAAATCAGACCCAGATATCAAAGGAGTAGCATTTCCTTTCCATTTCACCTTGCCCCAATTCTTCCTGTAGCAATATAAAGATAGATTTTGTCCAAAAAAATTGAGTCGCATCACCACTATCTTCCTGTTCACTTAGGAGAGCAGGAAATTTCCCATGTATAAATGACTCAGCTCCCATTCAAACTTTAGCATCAGTCAGAATTTACCCCTTGGAGAATCACTCAGTTCTTCCATTTTCCTTGTTGATGTATCAGGGCAGAGATCAGGAAATAGCAAACCAGGAAAAAAAAAGAGTAAAAGGAAGAGAGGAGTCAAGGTGAGAAATTCTTCTCACAGCAAACAGCATCCGACCAAGTCTCCTCTTAACTCCCAGGATTCACTGGAGGAGAGGCAAGTGGCAAGTGATTTTCTTTCACCAAGTAATAAGTGTGTCTGGAGCTCAGGTAACAATTAGGTCAAGACAACACTCACCACCTCCCACTCACCTCCAACTCTTGGAGTGTATTGACCTGTACTCAGGTGGCCCACAGGCTTCCCTTCCCCACTCACTGCCTTTCCTTTTCCTTGGGCTACTGAGTAAAATCCTCATGTGTGTTCCTAAGGTAGATGCACACCTCATGTATAACACCTACATCTTCATAGGTGCATGAGTGCAGTAACAGCTTGCACTCAACATCTGCAAAGCATTTACCTCTATTTTCTCATTTGATCCTCCCCAACCCTCTGATGTGTCCTACTATTATTCCCCTTTTGCCGATAAGGAAACCAAGATTCTGAGGCTCATGACTTCAACAAAGCCCCACTTGTGAGATGAGCTTGTGAGATGAGATGCAAACCCAGTTCTTACCAATGCGATACCAAGAAATGTCATATCCCTAAAAGCCCTCCCATATACTTACTGGTAGAAGTAAAATGATGCTGTTCCACTTACATGGACACATAAATACACACACACACACACACACACACACACACACATACACACACACACCTACCTATGCATACACAAACACAAATATACAATAAAGAGATTTACTAGGCTTTTAAGGTTACACCTATAGGGAGTAACCTTGACTTCAGTTTTCCCATCTGTAAAATAAGGGAATACTTGATGACCTCTGATCCTTTCTATTTCTGGTCTCTGATCTTGCAAATCTTCATCTAAAGCCATTGTAATGAGAACTGAGCTCCACATTCTTCTTCCTCTCCTTAAATCATATCCATGACCTTCCCACAAGGCTCCCTGTACTTACTTGGGGTCTACTAGCAGAAAGAGAGGAGGAACGAACTCCTTCAGCCAATTTTCAGCCTCCAGCAACTGACTTATACCTGGTCAGCCTCAGTAAGGTTGAGTTTATTTCTAATATAAATGAATCTGCTCCCCTCTGGCACCCTCTCCACTTGATCATTCCTAAGCAAGTGCGTGCCCATACCACCAGATTCTCATAACCTGAGGCTTCTCTGGTCCCTCTAAGAGAATTACTGTGCAAATTTTAAAAGTGTGTTATTCCACCAGCACCATTGCCCAAGATATACACCTAGGACTCCTCTTTAACATATATTCGCAGCAGAAACCACCTGATAAGACATGGCTGTGCTACTTCCCTCAGCAGTTAACCAGGCCAGTTCACTAATCTAGTACATCATTCAGGTTAATCAGGTGTGGGGATCTTCTGAAGACAAACGTTCAAAGGGGGAAAGGTCATACAAAATACTGGATGACAACACAAACATAGCCACCTTCAGTCTTTCCTCATAGGTGTGCAGGTAAAATGCACATCCTCTTGAAGATCTGTGTGTTAGGCGATTAAAAGAGAAGTCTGCTAGAAGGCCTTTCATTTGAGAGAATCACCTTTAAAAAAAAGTGTTCAAGGGAGCAAACAGAAATAGAGAATTTTAATGCTTTACATTACAGCAACAAAATCTCAACTGCTTTGGGACCCATGCATCTAAAAGTGTTTCTAAGCACTACTCAGTCCTGGAGAGCTCCATTTTATACCACACCATAAATTCCCTTCTAGACCTGCCCTGCTTGTCAAACCCTCCTCCTCCTCCTCTTCCTTCCATTCTCACCACACCCATCCTTTAAAACAAGAACCATATGAGGCAATGGCCAAAGATCCCATTTCACATTACACATGTCAGACAAGATCCTGGCTAGGTCTCCTAAGTAAGAGAAGCCACTTGAATCCCTGGCAAGAGAATATTACAGTTCTGTTCCGTGAGTGGTTTTCCTGTCTCCCCCATTCTCCTCACTGCTCAGCATCCCAAGGCAAATAAATACACTGGAAGCCATGAGAAAGACAGTCTTCTGGATCCTCAGCTGACACCCTGGATGTCTGTGGAGGAAGATGCTCAGCACCTTTCTCATCTTTGTGTCCAAAAAGCACAAAGGATAACTGGCACATCTTAGGCTGCACACGGTCATGTACACACGTGCACAGGCAGACACACATACACACACAGACTGTAGGAAACAGAATTTCAACAGAACCTATGAACCACAAATATTTCTATGCCCAATAGGTCATAAACTATCATCTCTTCCTGAGAATCTGTTCAGAGAGACCTACCGACAGACGATTCTTCTACTGCAAAAAAACCCTTGGTCACGCTTTGGAAAAGGAATTCCTAATGTCATACAGTCCTGCTGCACCAATGCCACTGCCACCGTCTCCGCCCCCTCCCAGCTCCCATCCGAAGGATTCAGATTCATCCACCAGGCTTACATTACCATGCACCCACCCTGCAACCTCATCCTTGCCAAGCCCCTAATTACCATCTGTACATTCGTCATAATACCAGTCAAGTTCATAGTAATCCGCTTCGATAAATTTCTGCATAGTCAGTTTTCTCAGAACTGATTTTGCCGTGTTTCTGAGGTCAGGTGAAACGCAGCCATGCCTTCCTGCCTCTAGGGTAGGCTGAGCTGAACGGCAGCCCCCATAAGGCTGAAAGCAAGCTACACATTCTCAGTGACCGACAAAAGCCAGAAACGAAAAATAGAAAAAGGAAAAGAAAAAAAAGGACTAAAAAGGGTGAGGAGGAGAAAAATCAGAGAGGCAGACTTCCAAAGCCAGTGCCCTCACACTGCATGCACACCCTCATAAAGAAGCTCTGTACAGAACCCTTGAATGGGAGCAGACCAAATCATCCTATCAAAAGGCTGAGAAGGTGACGTCAGGGACACACACCACCACTTGGTGCTCTTAACTCAATCCTCTCTCCCTGGCTCCCCACACATCTTTCAATCGGACATGTTGCCATGGAGACTGGTCGGCTCTGCAAATGATGCAAGGATGCAGGAAATGTCTTCCACGGATGCTAAAGCTATTCTCTCTCAGGGATATCTGGGTCCATGCAAAGAGAAAATAGGAGTTTCTAATAAAATAATCTAAAACAAAGCACTCTGAGGGTTACAAGAGACCCTGTGGGCATCTTGTGCCCCCCAGGAAACAAAGACATCTAGAAGTTTCCTTGCAGTATGGGAGGTTTACCATAACCACACATTCCTCCTAACCCTAAATGCACCTCCGATTCTAACCCTAAATGTGCTCCAAGTCTGAAAAATAATCTTTTTTAAAGTGGGGGCAGGAGAGGAAACCTTTTGACTTTTACCCACCTACATGAATACTAACTTTTCCTTAGTCCTTTCAGAAAAAAAAAAAATCTGAGAATGTAGGGAACAGAGTGAGTCATCATTTTCTAAAGTTCCCTCCAAAGGAAAGGTTTACTCACAAATATCCGTATTGTATGAGGCTTTTCCATGCTCTCAGGGAAACAAAAAACTTGTGTGGCTTTAAGAAATACAATATACAACCAAAGAGAACTTCATAATAAAGCTAATTATAAGATTTAAATATACTCCATCTCCAATTACGGTGGCTGAAACATCATTCTACATCCCCAGCTCCAGTCACTTCCCTGATCTCTACTCCAAAAATACCAACTTTGACTTTAACTCCCCATTCTCATTCTACCCCCCCATATATTAATCAAAACCCTGGTCATTTCTTCCCCTACAATGTTTCTCACTGTCTGTCCGCTCATGGCCACCAATCTAGCTCAGCTGTCTCTCACTTGGACTTCTATAATATCTTCTGAATATCCTCCTTGTCTCAAGAATCTTCCCATCCTAATTCTTCCCACTTAAAGCATCCAAAGTACAGAGTAGATGATGTCATGCCCTTTCTCAATAAACTCTAGTAGTTTCCTATCACCTCAAGGTTCAACTTGAAACTTTTTGTCATTAGAGTCTTGATCCCAACATACACCTCCCTTTCTCACACCCAATGGACTGAACACATTTCTAATAAAGATTTGTTCATTACAAAAGGAAAGCTAAAAATCTTTCCAATCATATCCAAAATGAAACAGAAATGCTCAAGAGTGTTTTGCTTCTTTGTTTTAATGAATAGCACCGACACCAAGAGTTCACAGCCAGGACCCTACAACAGAAATAACCAATACTTACTGAACTAAGCAACAGACTGACTTAACACTCCCAACTGACAACTCTCAGGTCTTAGCAATCACATGGCTCTCACTCTTGTTTGGGCAGGCATCCAGGCCCTGCTGAGTTTCCAACAAGAAAAAAAAACAAAACACTACACCCCCTTGGGGAGGTTTAGTCAACCATTTGGGCTCTGCATCCTTGTTGAGTCTGTGGGTCATGACCCACATCCAGGAAAATAAAAATACATTTGAGTTGTATCAACAGTTACACAATCTCATTCCAAAGCAGAAATATAGCAACCTCCTCACATACACACCCCACCCCTCTACCATCTACTCTTGAAACCCTTCCTCAGGCTGTGACTCGATTATTTCTACCTTGGATTATGAAGTTTCTGGTGAAGAAGAGTCTTTGGATTCGTTCACACCAGCAATGGCCATGGAACAAACCACTGGCCAAGGATTCTTCCTTGCCATAAAAGTGAAGGTGTAATGGAGGACTTCTTAGCTGCCTTTTTTTCTTTCCCCATAATATAAATTGAAAAGATGACTGCTGAGCTCATAAATGTATAAACATACATACACACACACACACACACACACACACACACACACACACACACGCACACAAGAGATTCCCTAAACGTCAGAGAGCTAAGTGGGCTTTCTGCCTAGTTTTGGGAAGCTCATCACAAAGTTTACAAAAAAGAGAATTTTTTGATTAAAGGGGAATAAAATGCCAATTCACCACAGTGCCATATGAAACCCATGCTTCACAGGGCAAACTGAAAAAAAATGAGCAGGGCTTCACTAGAGTGAAGATCATGGATTCCCTTAAGAGAAAAGCAAGCGGTGAGAGAAATAAAAAACTGAGAAGATTCAATTCCAAAAGCCAGAATTAGGGTTTGATATAGAAACACCACCTCAATCCTTTAACTTGGAAATTAGACTGAGGCAATGAGGATTGTGGGGACATACCTCATCCAACAGTGAAAAGGAGGCCTGAAAAAAGGGAAACCTCAATTTGACTATAACCAAATCTAGAGTAAATATAGTAGGTCGTAATGATGGTGATGAGGATGAGGATGATGGTCACAATGATGATAAGCACTTATACAGTTCTTTACAGTTTGCAAAGAAATTCACATTGCAAAAAAAAAATCCACATAGGTTAATTCATTTAATCCTCACAATAATCCTGTACAAATAAGTACAAATTTATTATCCCCATTTTACAGCTGAGGAAACTAAAGCTGACTTGGTCAGGATAACACAGCTAAGTCATGTCAGAATTTGAACTCAGATTTTCCTTACTCCAAGAACCTTCTACTATATACTATACCATCTAGTGGCCTATTCAGAGGACTTTCAGCATTCACTCTGCTTTTAGAATAATTGGGAGGGGGCTGTACATAAGAAAGCAAAAGTCACCATCAGCCAAAACATTCTATAGCTTCAAATAGTAACCTTAATTCTCTGGCCCCTTTTCCTCAGATCTCCCGCTTTGCACCCTAGAGCTACCTTCAAAGCTCAGCTCAGCACCACCTGCTACATTGGGCCTTTCCTGATCTCCCTCGGCTGCTACTGCCTTTTCCCCAAATAATCTCATATGTGTTTATTTTATTGATTTTCTGTGTATACTGATATATGTCCATGATCTCTTCCATGACAGAATATAAGGTCCTTGAGGGTAGAGACCTTTTCATTTTTATTTTTGTATCCTCAACAATGAACACAGTGACTAGCACACAATATTTAATTAATGAATATGTTGATTGATTTCCTACCAACCATACATAGAAACAGTCACCCCATGCAACCACAATAGTATCACAGGAAAGTACAGATGGCTAGTAATCTAAACCCAATAGGGGACTCCATATGTCAGTTGTTGTTGGGTTTGTCCATTATTCTCCAAGAGGACCATGACATCAAGATGATGACATGACTTAGTTGACTTTGATCTGAGTGAGGGAGGGCTGTGTAAAGTCACCAACCTCACTTTCTTCTCCTGAGCCATCTAGGTCCAGTGGCTGATATTCATCAGGATGGCTGGAGATGGCCCAGGATGCAAAGTGAGACCCTGACCCTTTCAGGCTAAGGTCTTATCACATTCTCACTTTAAGTGAGATACACCCATTCAATGAATAGGCTTCTTTAAATCATAATAAGAACTGATAAATCCCCCTTAACTCCACTGTTCAATAAATCATCCAATATCATCCTCCCAGTGAATAGCACAGCATATGTTCTTGTTGTTTTTTAATTAAAGTCTCTCATTAGTCTTCTCATCTGTTGCTTAGGTCAGGTGTACCTTAATCTAACTGAATTTGACTCAATATGTGCTAATAATCAAACTCTATATGGTGAATTGCATTAGGTGCTAGGAATACAAAGATTAAACACAATCATACCATCCTTGCCCTCAAGAAGTTTACAAGGACATGACATGCATAGAAATAGGATTAATATGAGATAGAGTATAAAGAGGCAAAAGAGAAATCCAGAACCCTCTCAGTTAGGGGATGGAAAGGAAGGAGGGAAGAAGGAAGAGGGAAAAGGCTTTTTCTACAGGAGGTGAGCCTGAGAGGAAGAATTTCAATAGGAATAAATTAAGAAAAATATGGGGCAGCTAGGTGGCATAGTAGCTAACACGTTGGGCTTGGAACAAGGAAGACTCATCTTCTGAATTCAAATCCAGCCTCAAACACTTAGTAGCTGTATGACCCTGGGCAAGTCACTTAATCCTTTTTGCCTCAATTACCTCATCTGTAAATTGACCTGGGCCAACTACTCCAGTGTCTCTGCCAAGAAAGCCCTTGATGAGGTCATCAAGAGCAAGTCACCACTGAACAACAACAAATATATTCTAGGCCGAGAGGAGCTACATTAATGCACAGAGGTGGAAGATGATGGGACAAGATCAAGGACCATCAAATCATGAGGCAGAAACATGACGTATATACAGAGAAATTATGTGAAATGAGGTCAGAAAGACAGACCAGAGCCAGACTATGGAATGCCTTAGATGCCAGAATAAGGTATTTGTATTTAACAGAAAGACCCTGAAGACTATTGAGAAAGTCATGTTTCAAATTGTGAAATTAGAAAGATTTTTGCAGCTGTTTAAAGAATGTAGGAGAGAGGGGAAAGAAGGGAGGAAGGGAATCAGTTAGTAGGCCACATAAGGGATGAGGATGGCAATGTGAATAGAGAGGAGTGGATGATGCCAGAGATGGGATTCATAGAATTTGGTGATTTGGGGAGGAACAAAGGGAAAGAGTCAAAGGTGAATAACCCTAGGGCTTCATCTTGAGGTGTCTCTGAGAAGGTAGTGGTGCCATCAAAAGAAACAAGCAAGTTAGGAGGGGAAGGAGATTAGGAGAAAGTGAGAAGGTGACAGATTCACTTTTGGACATGAACACATGGAGATCCAGAAGAACATGCCAGAAGAGATACCCAAAAGGAAGTTAGAGATGCAGAAGAGGATTGGGGATAGAGATAGAGATGTAGGGAGTCACCTGCTGCATGACGGGAATCACTGAACTGGCAAGAACAGATGCAATTATCTAGACAGAGAGTACAAAAAGAGAGGTCCTAAGACAAAGCATGGAGGGATACCAGCAGCTGGGAACAAGACTAGTAACTAAGAGAAGCAAGAGTTGGAGCAATTGGACAAGTGGGAGGAGATCTAGAAGAAATCAAAACCACGAAGGCCAAGGAGAAAACAGCTAAGAGGAAGAAGAGGTGACAAAGTGTCCAATACTCCCACAGGGTACAGCAGGATGAGAACTGATAAAAGTCTACAGAATCTAGCAATCATGAGGTCACTGGTGACCTCTGTTAGACTGTGAGCTCCTAGAGAATAGGGACTGTCTTTTGTCTTTCTTTGTAGCCCCAATGTTTAGCATACTTCCTGGCACATAAGAGGTGCTTAATAAATGTTTAATGGCTTCCCAAAGCCAAGGGGTTGAGTGAATACAGCCTTGTATTTGGAGTCAGGAAGTCCATAGTTTAAATCCTGTCTTACACACCTGCTAGCTGTGTGCCCCTGAGCAAGGCATTCAACTCTGGGCCTCAGTTCCTTCATTCAAAGAGTGGACATAATAATAGACCTACCTCCCAAGGTTATTGTGAGGATGAAATGAGATATTTGTAAAGTGCTTTTGAAAAAAAAAATGGTGCTACTGGTTGACCTTGGAGAGAACAGTTTCAGCTGACTGGCAGAGCCAGAAAACAGAAGGGAAAGGGTTGAAAGTCAGATTGTAAAGGATTGAGAAGTGAATGAGTAGTAAGGAAATGGAGGCAAGAATTGCTTCAGAAGTCTGGTTGTGAAAGGGAGAGAGGCCACAGGATAATGGCTTGAGGGTATAGCAGGGTCAAGGGAACATCACCCATTTTGAATTAAAGGAAGCCTTGGAGGTTCCCTAATCCAACCCCTTCATTTTATAAATAAGGAAACTAAGGTCAATAGAAGGCAGTATGATTTCTTCTAAGATCATCCAGGGCAACAAGAGGAAGAGTCAAGATTTAAGCCCAGGTCTGTAAGACTTCAAACATATTGGTCTTTCTCCTATGTCATTCTTCTTCTAATTTTGACCCTAACCCTCCAAATCTGCCCCTAACCCTAACTCACGTCTTTCAAGGCCTAAAGATATCTGAATAAACAGCAGAACAAACTACCAAGAAACAAGAGAATGAAGAGCAAACTTAAGAGGAGTAAGAGAGGGTGGTCCCCCTTCCTAGGCACCTCCTTCCACATTGTTGGCAGAACCAGTCATTCACCACAAATCTCAAGGAAAAAGTCAATTCATTCCTCAAAATGAAAAGTTCTGAGCTTTTGCCTGGCACATTCCAAAGCTTAGAAAGGAAAGGGGGAAATCATCTTCCCAAATGGACGTATCAGTTGAGTTTATGCAATATGGTAGAGGAGCTCTTTGGATCTGAAGTCCAATAGAAAAAAAAAGATCTTTCTGGTCTTCAGCTCCTAAGGCAATAGATGAGCCTAGCATGAAATAATGTTTCACAAAAATGTTTTTCCTCTCTTGATTGACTTGAAACAATAATCGGTTTAATAACAGGGTGCCTTTGGGATACCCTGGATTTTTTTTTTAAGCACAGTTGCCATCAGTCATTCTACTCTGATGGCAGATGGCATGGTGTTAATGAACAGCTTGCCAGCATGTATCCTTAACTACCCTTCCCTCTCCGTCTGTTTTTTTTAAAAGCTGCTTTCAAGAGTGGTATAAAACCACCCCTCCTGCACATGTAAAGTCCCCCTACATTTTTCACCCCCTCCATCCATCAAAAACGAAAAAGCAAGGTTGTGCTTTTTTATAATAGGTTCAAACACAGGATGAAATTCGACAAAAGTTGGACACCAAAAGCTACAGCATCTCTGACTGTATCATTAAAATTAATCTGAACCTCAGGGGAAGAAGGATTTGCTTTATGTCAGCAGAATCTTTAATAGAGGAAGGGTGATTGAACCAGCTTGGTACTTGCTTGTGACCTAGTGCTCACTCAGCTAATGAAGAACCAACTACAGAATCACAAATGAACTGGAAATGCAAAGTACAACAATTATGATCCTCCGATAACCTACCCTCCACCTAACTCGCTGAAGTTTGTGTTGATTATGTGGGGGTGGGACGGATCATAGAGTGCCGAGCTGTAAATGAATGTATTTCCCACAGCATTCCAGCTTTGTCTTAGGCAACGTGTTGAAAAAAGAAAATTCTTAATCTGTGAAGTATCCTTCCATCCCACTGTCTCCCCCTTCTTATCCATTTTGCCTCTTAAAGAAGATAAAATCAGTATCAACAGAAAGAATGAGCAAAGTGAGCCCACGCACAGCTAGAGCTAGAGGGGGAAATCCTTAACTAAACAAAGGACTAAGATGATCAGAATAGATCAAACACTTTGGATTATGTGAAAATGAGAATTTTTTGACTGAACAAAATCAATGCAGCCAGAAAAACAAAAGAGAGAATTAGAGGAATACAATGGGAAAAAGTACTATATTTGGAGTCGGAGGCTCTGAGTTTTAATGCTGACACTGTGACTTAATACTTATTCAAATTTAGGCTAATCTTAATCTCTCTTGGCCTCAATTTCCTCATCTGCAAAATGAGGGATTGGTATAGATGACCTTGAAGATCCTTTCTAACTCTAACTCTAACTAAATCTATAAAAAAAGGAAAGGGTATGGGGGGAAGAAACAACAACAAAACTGCATGAAGTATCTCTGGAAAAGAACTGACACAAATATGTAAGACCAGGCATTCTTCAATAGATAAGTGGTCAAAGGATATGAACAGTTTCTAAAAGAAGAACTGCAAACCATCAACAACCGAATGAAAGATGCTTCAATTCCCTAATAAAAAAAGAATGCAAATTAAAAGAGTTCCAAGATTTTTGCATGACACAACTTGGCGAAGGTAAAGATGAAAGGAGTCCATGTTGGGTGGACTATGAAAAGAAAGAAACACTAATAAATGCCTGGTGCAGCTGTAACCTGATCCAATTGTTCTGAAAGACAATTTGGAAACAGGAAGGAAAAGTCACTAAACTGTTCATACCCTCTGACCCTGGTGATCCCTGGGCATAAATATGCCCACTGACAAACCCTCAAGGAAGTCAAAGAAGAAAAACCTTTATACACATCAGAATATTTATAGTAATACTTTGTGTGATCAAAAAAAAATCTCAAAAAACTGGAAACTAAGTGGGAGCCCAAAGAATGTTCAATGACTAAACAAACTGTAGCATATGGGCATGATGCAATACAATTGCACTGCAAAAAATAAAAATAATACAGATTTTTGAAGATAACACATTTAGAGACACAAGGGAAGACTTTAATGAACTTGTTCAGAGTGATATTCTCCAAGAATAATATACATGGTGACTACATGAAAGTAAATTAAAATGACTCATCTTTTTAACTTCTCTTCCACAATAAACAAAATCCCAAGGTTATTTGTTGCCTTCCATATAGTTCTAATAGGTTAATATGGTCTCTTGTCTGATTTTTTTAAGTATCTGGGGGTTTTTTAAATAATGATAATACAACTAAGTGGCACAGTGGATAGAGTATCAGCCCTGGAATCAGAAGGACTGGAGTTCAAATCTGGCCTCAGATACCTATTAGCTGTATGACTCTGGGCAAGTCACTTAACCTCCATTGCCTCTAAAGAACAAAAATGAAAACAATAAAAAAAGTCAATTTTCTTAAAAGAAAATATCTATAACTTCTTGAAATTCCATATCATTCAGGCAAAATCCTATTACATTTGAACAAGTTGTAAATGGACAGCAGGGTTAACCAATAGGAGGGAGAAGATTTCAGAAACTGCAGAAGTATAAAAGCTAACTGCATACAATGGGTAGTCATGTACACAATGATCATTTTACATGCACATATCACAAAAGAAAAATTAGCCTCTGTAACTACAGCTATTCAGGATCATGTTGTAATGTGTATATTTATCTCAGAACCAACACAGATGCAATTAAAGAGCATCGGTTCTCAAGGCAGCAAGCAAAAAAAATCTTGAATTCAAAAAATGCTTCGTCTGACAAATCTGTTGCATTAGAAAGGTCAGGAAATGTTCTATTGTGCAAGTCAAATCAATGACCTAGAATCTATGGGGTTTTTTAAATCTCATAACTTCATTAAAACGTAAATCTGATGGGTCACTATCCTGCTATAAGATTTTCAGTGGCTCCCTATTATTTCTGTCATTCATTAGTAAATTTGGAGAACACACAATTTATTTTTAATATGTATGGGAAAAGACAGAAGCATGGTATATGAAAATAAAGTGTTTGCCTTAGAATCAAGAAGATTTGGCTTCGATCCTGTCTCTAACATTATACCTACATGTTCTTGGGCAAGTCTCAACCTCTCAGTAACCCAAGCCGCTATCCAAGACTACATTACAAACACTCATCAGCAGTCCAAATTAATGATGAGTGCCCTGACCAATGAAATAACAAATCTAGATACAAATAACAATAGAATGTGTACATGGTTAGATTTATGGGTCTTTTATAGGATGTGGTTTGTGACTACAGATGCCCTCACAGGTGAGAGGATCTCTACCCAGATGGTTGGAAAATTCTGGATCCCAGAATTTTAGAGCTGAAAGAGACCATAGAGACCATGTAGGTCAGCCTCTTCATTTTACAGATAGGGAAATGGAGGCCCAGAAAAGGTAAGTAACTTGCCCAAGGTAACAGTAAATGGTGAAGAGTCCTTGAGTTTCAGAACAGATACCAATGTATATGTGAAACCACAGGAATAAACCTGAAAAAAGAATTGGGAAACTTTTACTTTTTTTATTGTTAAGTCATTTTCTAGTTGTGTCTGACTCTCTGTTACCTCATTTGGGGTTTTCTTGGCAAAGATACTGGAGTGTTTGCTATTTCCTTCTCCAGCTCCTTTTACAGATGAAGAAACTGAGGCAAAGAGGGTCAAGTGACTTGCCCAGGGTCCTACAGATAGTATCTGAGGTCAGATTTTAACTCAGATATTCCTGACTCCAGGTCCATGGGCCATCTACTACAGTATCATATATTTACTTATATTGACCTAAAATCTTCCTCCCTATAACTTATGACCTTTAGTATTAGTTTTGGTCATTTAAGGTCAAGCAGAATGACAGCCCATTAGATATTTGATAATTCGATAACACAAAGCATGTAGCTCCTAATCATCTCTCCTCCCAGCTAAATAACCCTACTTCCTTCAACCAATCATCCTCCAGCCTAGAGGAAAAGGTCCTGTCTGTTGTCATAATTTCAACTATCAGCCTGGGGAATAATGGCCTGATATCTCTGATGCAAGGATCAGTCTTTCTAAGTAGAGGGAGGCTCACCACAACGTCTAGCCAGGCCAAGAGGTGGGCTTTTTCTGTGACAATATCTGATGAAGACCGTACAGAGCAAATATAATCCACATTGGTGGAGGAGAGTAGCTATATAGACAAAACCATACATCTTGAAATATGGTGATCAGTGGAAGGTTCTGCTAGTCGGGAACTCATTTTCCCAGCAAGCCGCCTATCCTTGGTTTCCAAGACATCAGCTGTGTCATCTTCAAGTCCAAAACTATCAATTGATCCATTAGCAACTAGGAAAAGAGGCTATTTTGAAGATGAGAATATACTGATTATGAGACAGCTTTGTGCTTCTGACCTTTGGTCAAAAGATGAGTAAAGATGTCTCTTTGTCTTTGAATGCTGCCTGACATCAGAATGTTTAAAAACAAACAGTAAACTCATCAATGTATTGATTTTTTCTAATGTTTTCACTCTAAATACTAAAGAGAGACAAATAACAGCTGACATTTATAGAATGCTTTTAGCTTTACTAAGTATTTTGCATGGTGCCAACCATTATCTCACTTGACCCTTACAATAACCCTGAGAAGTAGCTATCCCAGGTACTAGTAACTCCATTTCAAAGATGAGGAAATTGAGGTTTAATTTCCCCATGCTCATACAGCTGGTGAGAACTGAAATCAAATCCAGGTTGCTGGGATTTCTCAGATTCTTCAAACCCAGAGATATAGCTGCATCCTAAAGACTGGCACCTCTTTGTCTGAATTGGATTCAAGCAATAAATGAAAGGAGAAAGAGAGTAGTGAGGGAAAAATGACAGCAACTATCTCTCGATAAATTGCAAACTCTCTTGAGAGAAGGAATGATTTGATTCTGACTTTGTGTCCCCAAAAGGGGCACTTGGCGGTGTTTGCTGATTGGCTGACTGGCTTCTCTAAGGTCTCACTGCTATTAAAAAACACAAGGCAGAATTCTAACTCCAGTGTTCTAACCTCAAGTTCAGAGGTTTTTGATCTCATTATAATAGTCAACAAAGGGTTAACCTGGGCTAAAGGGTCTGGCTTGCCTCTAAGGACACAGCATGGTAACACACCTGGCTGCTGGTCTGTTCCTTCCCCACCCTTGATTTGATAGGAGACATGGCTACATTCTAAAGATGGATGCCTGTTTGTCTGCACTGAACTTAAACAGAAAGATAGCAAAATGAAAGGAATGAGGAAAAAAGAGATGGCAGCAGGGCCTGAATGGGAGCCCAGGGATGGTCGGCACCTGACTGAAGATACTGACTTTGGCCCAGAGACAGGTGCAAGGGTTATTTATGCAGATGAATGTTAATGACTGGATAATGAAAGTAAACAAAGCAGGAATGCAAAATGATTGATTGACATTAGGGAGACAAGAAAGGAAGATGCCTTCCAGTAACACAGGGAAGGGTAGAAAGGAGAATTTGGCATAAGGAATATAACAAGAGTGACACTTGCAAACACAAACCTGACAAGTTTATGCCCACTTTTTTAACCAGAGCTAGAACGCCTCATTTACAGAGATCAATCCAGATTTATTCTACACTATTCTGTGACCGGAGAAGATCATATAAAAGAGGGAGCCGGGAGCAATGATCTTGCTACATCACTGCAATGATACAGCAAGAAAGAGGGAGCCACATTCGTTGCAGACGGTCAACTGGTATTTATTAAATGCCTACTATGTGCCAGGTGCTGGGGATGCGAAGAAAAACAAAAGACAGTCCCTGCTTCCAAGGAGCTCCCAGTCCAACCGGGAAGGCAACCCCCATTTACAATCAGCTATGGACAGGAAAGATTGAGACAGGATAAACTGGAGAGAAACAAGGGAAGGAGGCACCGAAATGAAGGACTGGGAAAGGTTTCTTGTAGAAAGTGATGTTTTATTTGGGGATTTAAAGGAAGCCAGGAAGCAGAATTAAAAAGCAAGAGTCTGGGAATGGGGGACAGTCAGAAAAAACACTCTGAAGTTGGAGAGGTAGGAGTGCCCTGTGCAAAGACCACCAAGGAGGCTGGGGGCACTTTCAAGCCCTAAAGTTCGTTCAGGAAAAACTACTGGATTAAAGGAATAGGACCAAGGAGGCTGCTTACATGACAGACAGATATTTTCTGATCATTGCTCCCCTTAATTTAAAAAAAGAAGTCATTTAGACCAAGAACTCTTCAAAGGGAAAGATTCAAGAATAAGCTGGAAAAGCTGAACTAATTGTTGTTGAATGGGAACTGCAGAGTATGTGTGTGTAGGACTGCAGAGTCAAGGAAAAGCCAGGTCCATCTCCTATCTCAGATACTCTCTGTGTGATCCAGGAGAAGGTACAACCTCTCTGGGCCTCAGGGTCTTGAAAGATGAGGGGGGATTTGGATCTTTTGCTTTCATCCCATCTAATCTTCTTTACTTTAGGTGAGTGAAACATGATCTAGAAAAGCTAAGCTTTCAGAAAGCAAGCACCCTCATCCGCCAGTTAGGATTGGTCAACCCACCAGGAGCACACATCTTTTTCTCTTGGCATGCTGACAAGGTCACCAGAGGACCTGGGGTGTGGAAAAAAAAATGAAGTCACCTTTTAGACTGAGGCTTACTCCCACACAGTAAGGATATCTTGGGTTAAGTATTTACTTAAGTCCCATAGATGGAGGTCCTTTCCTCCTGTTTTCCTATCTAACACTAATTCTAAGAATCGGTATAACCTCAAAGCTCTGACTGTTATCATGGAGAAGTCGCTTCCTTTTCCCTTCCATATTTATGTATATGTGGATCTATGATTATAGGGCAGCCCGGAGGTACAGTGGATGCCTGGAGTCAGGAGGACCTGAGTTCAAATTCAGCCTCAGACACTTACCTAGCTGTGTCACTCTGGGCAAGTCATTTAACCCTATTTGCCTTGGTTTCTTCATCTATGAAATGAGCTAGAGAAGGAAAGGGCAAACCACTCTGGTATCTTTGCCAAGAAAACCCAGATCATGAAGAGTCTGAAACTGAAAAGTAGCTGAATGACCAAATCTATGATTATACTTTCTTTTCCCTTTTTTTTTTTTTTGGTAATAGACCTGTGCTTCATCATCAGTATAAGAAGCTTTTAGAGTTGTGCCTGTGTGCAGCGAAATGTCAAATGACTGGCCAGGATCTGTATTGATTCTCTACATATCTTAATAGTTCTGTATGCATACACTTACATTCTCTAACTTACTTATGGAAATGACAGGGGCACCAGCTATGAGATATCCTTAATAAAAATAGAAGGAAAACAAGATGCGTTTTTCCACTTTTTTCTATCAAGCCACATCTTCAGTGCTGCACAATTAACTAATAGTTATAAAAAATAAAAGATTCCCCATTATTCTTTAATTATTTAAAAAAGCATGAAGTGGAGCAGAGTGTGACATGTCAGCAGAGACAGCCAGACTGTGAAAGACTTTGAATGGCCAGTGGAGCTTATGTTGTATCCTGAGAAGCAAGAGGGAGCCATGGAAGCTGCTTGAGTGACATGACTATACTTATGGTTTTGAGAATTATAGTTTGGTAGCTATAAAGAAGATGGATTGTCAAGCAGAGAACATGGAGGCAAGAGGAGCAAATGGGAGGTGCTGGTGAGAAGGGAAGAGGGCCTGAGCAAGGGTGGTGGCCATGGGCAGCAAAAGGGGACAGATGTAGCAAGCATATTGTGGAGGTGGGATCAGCATGATTTGGCAGCTAATTAGATACGTGAGAGAAGGAGGCATTCAGGATAAGTGAGATATTCCAAAGTGAGCGAAATTATTGTGGAAAGCTTAAATATTCATGTATGCCACTGGTTATTTACATTATTACAAATTGCTAAGGATCATTGTAAGTCATGATGCATACTGGAGGGAAAGGAGAGAGGAAGAGAGGAAGGAAAGAAAAAAGGAAGGAAGGAAGGAAATATAGAAAAGAAAAAAGAAAAGACAAAAAAGAGATCCATCGTTTTCCCTGTGGAAAAGGCTATTTGACCACTCAGTAAAATGGGAAAAGTCTAATCAGATGCTGGGAGGCCTCTCTGTTCTTAGCTATAACTATTTGAGAGCTGGTTTTATCAAAGCAAAAAGACAACCAAACACACAAACAAAAAGCAAAGCTTCCAGCACAGAGAAAAGAGGGAAAGAAAGGGATTTTTCTTTAATCCGTTCCAACACGTAACCCAGATTTTCCTCTGATTGGCCTGGTAGCAGTCACAAAATCATTGTGAAACACTTTTACTGATAAAGAAGTTATTTTAAAAGTAAAATATATAAGATTAGAAATGGAAAGGCTCAGGCAGGCATTAGAGCTTGTTGCCCTTTTCCCATGACTGGGAGGTAGACAAAACGAAGCCATTTGTTTGGTTTAAATCACAAGTAAATTGGTTTCAGCTGGCCGTACCAGTAGGCTAAGAAAGAAGCAATTACAAAAAATCATCTGTAAAATCGACATCTTTATTGTGAAAGCTTTTTAACGTTCCATATCCTGGGGAGAGAATACTTGTAGTCAAAAAAATGGCAGGTTCACAGATGGAGGGCTGGGAGAGATCCTGAAAGTCAGTGAGGACAAACTTCTCAGTTTGCAAATGAGGAAACTGAGACCCGGAGGGGTTAAGTGTGACTTGCCTGGGGTTACAGAGGTAGGAAGTATCTGAGGCTGGATATGAACCTGGGTCTTCTTGACCAATATTCTCTACTCTGTGCCCTGGGTTCAAGACCTGTCTCTTCAGTTTAACTACATGACCTTAGACATAAGTCATGTAAGATCTTTAGGCCTCACTTTCCTTAAATGTAAAAAACTAACTGACCTCTAAGGTTTCTTCCAGCTCATCTTCAGATATGGCAGAACACGCAGTCAGATTTTAAATTACATCTCCCAGCACCTAGCATAGTGTGTGGTATACAGAAGGTACTTAACAAATCCTTGTTGACTAACACGGTGGGCCTGAAAGCAGGAGGATTCATCTTCCTGAGTTCAAATCTGGGCAAGTCACTTCACCTTGTTGTCTCAGTTTCCTCAACTATAAGATGAGCTGGAAAAGGAAATGGCAAACCACTCTAGTATCTCTGCCAAGAAAACCCCAATAGGGATCATGGAGAGACAGACACAAATGAAACAATTAAACAACAAGATTTAAGGGAAAATGATGCACATTTGAGTCAATACAAGACTGTTAAAATGTTGAATTTGGTGTTTCAGACCTCCACTATGCCTTGGAGGTGGACCCTGTCTTCCTAAAGGCTGTAGTAATAGAGTTTAAGGCCAATTAGGTTAGTCAGCCAATAAGCATTAATTAAGCATCTACTAAGCACTAAGAGCTTTACAGTCATTATTTCATTTGATCCTCAAGACAACCCTTTGAAGTAGGGGTTGTTAATATCCTCATTTTAAAATTGAGGAAATTGAGGCAGACAGAGGTTAAATGATTTCTCCAGGATGATATAACTAATAAGTGTCTAAGGCAGCATTTGAACTTGGGTCTTCCCAACGCTAGGTCCAGGATCTATCCACCGAGTCACCCACCTCCCCAAAGTAAGGCAAAAGGAACCCCCAAAGTGAAGTCTAATGGAAGAAACAATTATGTAGGAACAAGATATACACAGGACAAATTGGAAATAATCCACAGAAGGAAGACTGAAATTAAAAGAGATTAGGAAAGGCCTTCTCGTAGAAGGTGGGATTTGAGATGGTAAAGCATTTGGTCTGAGTTCCAGACTAAGAAAATATGAAATCCTCATCCCCAGACAGTGATGACCACCAAGGGATGAGACCTTCTACAAAAACAGGGGAAAGTTGTGATCTGCATCGATAGAAGGAAGGGCTCACACAAAATGAAACTGAAGATGTTGGAAGAATTGGTACCTACAATGTGCTCACCACTGTGAGGGACCACAGAGCGGCACGATGCATAATTATCCTTGGATTCAATTTAAATGAAGCATAGACAGGCCACAGGACCGGTCCCCAAAAGTCTTATCGACATCTTATTGTAATTCTTCCAAATCCATCCAAAAGGAAAACTTTCACTTAACTATACAACCGAGGACATACCCATGTATGTCCCTTTTTAGGTATCACTGTCCAACTTTCAGATCTCTGAACATTTTTTAATGATAAAAACGTCTCTAAAATGGTTACTCCTCTGATCAGCATTCAATTTAGGGGGTTTTTTGTAGCCATGGTAAAATTTAGAGACAGCCACCAGAAGTAAAAAGATTTTATCTGTTGACATAGTGAGAGTATCTACAAGAAAGTGGGAGGGAACAAATTATTTTCATTCCAAAAACAAAAAGAAACTAGTAAGTCAACTAACAAGGACTTTGTTCCCTGTTTTGTCCAAAACATCCCAAATGCCTGGCGACAGACAGCATAAGCAAAGGGAGTGACCTGATAAGGTGCTCTCTGTAATGTCACAGGGGTCACCTTCCATTGTTAATAAATTGCAGAACCATATTTACATTCTTCTCAGCTCCAGCATGGGCTCACCTTCCATGGGCTCCCCCGCCCATAAGGTATCTGAGGCATGTGTCAAGGACAAACACAGAGTTCATTTTAAACTAAACATGACTCCCTACAAGTCAACAGCCAGAGTAAGTGCTAATTGGAAATAACAAAGTGAAGCTACATGTCCTTAGAATGAATATGTAAGCACACTGAAGGATAGAAGTTTTTGTTTTGTTTTAAAGAAAATGCCGCATTATTGCAGTCAAGCAAACTAATTACTGACAACTCTGCTGAGAACAGATAGGGCTCCTGGGCCCATGTTAATGAGTACCAAAGAATCATTTGTAATTAAATACTCAATGTGGAAATAGATGCCACTGAAGTTGATTATTTAAGAGGCTTGGAAATGTTTTTCTGTCCTTTTTCTCTTCAGATTGGACAGCCGTTATTTGTCAATTCAGTCTGGTCTGAATTACCATCAATTTCAAGTCTGCAATATCTAGATTAATGAGGCATCACCTAACCTATCATGATACGAACATAATCTGAAGAAATATAACACACCAGGGTGAGTGGGGAACCTGCAGCCTCGAGACCGCATGTGGTCCTCTAGGTCCCTCAAGTGTGGTTCTTTGAATTCAAACCTCACCACCCCTTTGACTAGGCAATAAACTAATTATAATAGGAGATAGTATGGGGAAGGGGGGCAGGAAATGTCTGAAATTGACATTGGAAGACCTGAATTTTTTCTAGGCTTCAATTTTTCTCATCTGTTAAATGAAAGTACTGGAAAGTACTTGGGTTTGTTCCAGGCCTGTATCTATGATCCTATAATTTGGTCATTATGATTTGGGGGAGGAGAGAGGAGGGAAGCTTCAAGCTCTGGACTTGTAAGCTCTCAGGACCATAAGGGAACACCCAATGTGGAAACTCCCTTTACCCCTGAAGATTAAGTTTGTCAGGAACAAATTACATATCATCGAATTGTCTGTGGGGACAGAAGAAAGGATGCTTGTCATTAGAAAAAAGAGGTGACTTGTCCAGGAGCACAATGCTAGTGTATCTGAAAGCCAGGCCCTGAACCTAAGTCTTCCTGATTCCAAATCTGGCTCCTCAATCTAATATTGTGTCATGTATACTAATGGTTATAAATTATTATATTAATGCTGAAATTAAGAGGGCAGCATGGCATAGTAAATCTAGCACTGTGCAGGACTCGGGTTCAGATTCCATCTCTGACATTTAAAAACAACAAAATCAAAAAGAGTTTCCGGGTTCAGTCATTTTTCAGTTGTGTTTAACTCTTCAATGACCCCACTTGGGACTTTCTTGGTAGAGATACTGGAGTGCTTTTCCATTTCCTTCTCCAACTCATTTTATAGATGAGGAAACTGAGGCAAATAGGGGTGAGTGACTTGC
Source organism: Notamacropus eugenii (assembly GCF_028372415.1). Lineage (NCBI taxonomy): Eukaryota > Metazoa > Chordata > Mammalia > Diprotodontia > Macropodidae > Notamacropus > Notamacropus eugenii. The sequence continues at coordinate 45,244,094 of NC_092874.1, read as the reverse complement.
CTAGGGTCACACAGCTAGTAAGGACCTGAGGTCAGATTTGAACTCATGAAGATGAGTCTTCTTGACTCAAGGCCTGGTACTCTACCCACTATGGCACTACCTAACTGCTCTACCTGCATGTCAAACAGGAGGCCCACAATTCTCCCAAGTGCTCCCAGGACCAGATTAAATAGAATTGGACAATATTTAACAAAATGAATAATATATGACCTGTTTGGCTTTCCAGTTCCTAGCACATCGTAGGTACTTAATAAATACTATCGACTGACTGACTAATTCAACTCTGTAACCCAATTTCTTTAATAGCTTCACCAAAGATGAAAGAAGAGATTCTATTGAATTAGTATACCCTTTCTGGAAAGCAACATGGAACTATATCCCAAGAGTTACTAAATTTTACATGCCCTTTGTCCCCCTTACCAGGCCAAGACCCCAAAGAGATCAAAGAGGAAAAGGACCCATATGCACAAAAATATTTATAGTAGCTCTTTTTGTAGTGACAAAGAACTGGAGACTCAGAGGGTGCCCGTTGATTGGAGAAGAGCTGGAGGTGATAGAATGTTATGGTACTGTAAGGAATGATCAAAGGGGATGACTTTAGAGAAACCTAGGAAGATTTGTATAGACTGATGCAGAGTGAAGTGAGCAGAACCAGAAGAATAATGTATATAACAATAAGAACATTGTAAAGAGACAACTTTGAAAGACTTAAGAACTCTGGTCAATGCAATGGCCAGTCCCCATTCGAGATGATCTACACTACCCCACCTCTTGATAAAGAGGTGATAGATTCAAGATGCGAATGAAATAAACATTTTTAGACACAGTCAATGCACGAATATGTTTTGCTTGATTCTGCATATTTTAAAGCAGTTTTGTTATTCCTTTTCATCTTCCAAAAGAGAAAAGAAATGCTTGTTGATTGAAAAATAAAATATTTTAATAGATTGTGCTGATTGGGAAAACACCTCCAGTATTGCTTCTGAAAGTGGATTTGGTCAGTTTTCACAGTAATTTTGACACCAGACTAGAACAAGACTATCAAACCTAAAAAGGATGGCCACTTACGAAAATACTTCAGCGTCTCTTCTATCTGTTCAGTTGTTAGGTCGATATTAGCATCGGGTGAAATGAGAGGGGTATGAAGCCAGTCGTCGTGGTCATAACCATAGATGGTGTCTGCTCTTAGCTTGTAATGGGGCAGTTGTTCCTCCAGCAGACTGATGATTTCAACTTCAGGAAGATCAGTACTATTGCACACATCTGAAAAGAAAGATTTAAGACATCAGGGATGACCTATTTACACTTTGGGAATAATAAGCTGTGGGACTCTGGGTAGCAGGAAAAACATCTCTGAACTTCAGTTTCCTCATCTGCTAAATGAAGTGGAGATTGGGTTAAATGGTCTTTATGGTCTTTTCCACATCTAATGCCTACAGTTTTGGGCTTCCATAAAACATTCCTCCTACTTTACTTCTGCCATGTGCCTCTTAGCATGGCTTACTCAAACCAGCTACCCCTACTTAGGATCCACAGGGTATCTGGGCTTGTTTATTAATTAAGGGGATTGCAAATTCCTTGGAGATAATTCCTATGTTTCATTTTTCTTCTCGATCTCAATCCCAGTTTACACAAGCAACATTGCCTCTCACTGGAATCTAGATTAGAATCCTACCTCTGAAACCTCCTAACTGTGGCCTGGGCTGAGTCACCTAACTGCACAGTGCTCTAGACCAGGGGTAGGAACCCTGCGGCTTTGAGGCTACATGTGTCCTTTTGACTGAATTCAAGTTTTCCAGAAGAAATCCTTCTATTAAGGGGATTTGTTCTGTGAGGTTTGGATTCAGTCAAAGGGGGGCACTTGAGGACCTAAAGGGCCACATTTGGCCTGAAGCCCACAGGTTCCCCACCGCTGTTCTAGGCAATTCTCAGCACTAATTTGCATTGGTAGCAGAAATTTCCTCACCTGAGAGTTCCCCATACCAATGAAATCACATGAGCAGTCCCTATCCCTAATTAGTATTTTTTATTAATATTATTATTATAGGGCTATGTATACGCTGCGTATGTTTAACATTTATACACTATACAATTGACCGATAATATTTACGTTCCCTCTCATTTGAATCAAGATTAGACTCAAGATCAGATTAGAATGAGAATCTCTACAAAATTATTTAATGTGACATATTCTACATTATCAACATGCTACTATAATTACAAATGAATACTATTATTGTTATTAGTGGATAGAGTGCTGGAGTTAGAAAGGTGCTAGCTCTAATCCTGCCTCTGGCACTTACTAGCTGGGTGACCAAAGGAAAGTCACTGAATCTCTCTCAGGTTCCACCTCTTTGTCTACTCAGTGGGGACAAGGTGGTGCAATGCAGAGCGCTGGACCTGGAATCAGGAAGACTCGTCTCTCTGATTTCAAAACTGGCCCCGGGGACCGTGTGACCGTAGGCAAGTCACTTCACCCCACCTGCCTCAGTTTCCTCATCTGTAAAATGAGCTGAAGAAAGAAATGGAAAACCACTCCAGTGTCTTTGCCAAGAAAACTCCAAATGGGGTCATGGAGAGTTGGATACAACTGAAACAACTCACTAACAACAATGATCACACCTACTTCGTGTGGCTATTGTGAGGATGAGGTCAGATAATATGTCCAAGCTTGGCCAATCTGAAAGCATTATATAATGTCAGCTACTATTATTGTTATTATCAGCAAGCACTTATTATGTACCAGGAAATACGCTAAGTGCTGGGAACACCCATACAAACAGAAAGATCATTAATATTATTGACTAGCAGTTGACCTTTAGGCACTAGAATTCGCCTAAAACAATCCATTTGCAATCTCTCTGAAAGGCAACCCTGCCTTCACCTGCAATCACTGGAGCAGAGATTCAGAGAAGGACCTTGGAGAGGCCTTGGACGTCACTTAGCCCAACCGTATTTGGGCACAAGGACCAGGGTTGTTTTAGGTCAGGAATACAGGGTGTTGCCACAGTCAGAAAGAAGAACTTTAAAAGCCTACCCCATATCACCCCATTCAAAGTCAGTTTTATTTTCCTCTCTTCCAGTCACATATTTAATGACATTTGTTAAATGTCCTACTACATAAAACGGGCTACAAGGCTTCTGAATACCAAAAAGGGAAGAGAAAAAAATAAATATTTTTTATCTTTATATTAACCTAATTAGAAGGTAAAACACCTCCCAAAACACTTTGTTAAATATGATGGAAGCATAGTACTGAAAGACACCTATAGGACATCCAGGTGGAAGGAAGGAAGGAAGGAAGGAAGGAAGGAAGGAAGGAAGGAAGGAAGGAAGGAAGGAAGGAAGGAAGGAAGGAAGGAAGGAAAGAAGGAAGGAAGGAAGGAAAGAAGGAAGGAAGGAGAGAAAGAAAAGAAGAAAGAAAGAAGAAAGAAAGAAACAAAAGAAAGAAAGAAAAGGAAGAAAAGAAAAGGAAGAAAAGAAAGAAAAGGAAGAAAAGAAAGAAAAGGAAGAAAGAAAAGGAAGAAAAAAAGAAAAAGAGAGAAAGAAACCATGGGAGACTACTGAATTATAGGATCATAGGTCTAAGGCAGAAAGAATCACCTGGTCCAACATATTCATTTTACAGATGAAGAAACTGAGGCCCAGAGAGGCTGAGTGATTCTATTACAATTAGGCATTTATAAAATAGCGCCCTAACTTGGGAAAGGTCTGGCTAAGACTCTGGTGTTGTCACAGCCTTAAGGCTGGGAGGCAGCCTTCCAAGTCGATTGCATTTGATGTCTCCTATTTCTTCCCATACAACTTCCCATTACTGGGAGTATGGAGGGGGGTCAGGGGGTCGCTGAGGATGGAGAAGAGAATATTCAGGAGGAATAATAAACCAAATGCTTTCTTTGAAACATTTAACAGTTTCATTAGTTTCCCTAACTGGTTTGCATCTGAAAGACACATTTCCTAAATAAAAAAACATTTTTTTAAACGGCAACCTCTTCAGCTATTTACCAACACCAGAAAGTCCCTATCAAATGTCAAAAGATCACTCAGGATCAAGAAGTTGCCATACAGCAGATGAAATTTTCTGGCTAAAGTGTGAACAAAGCTAGCCTCACGATAGGATGAGGCAGTCGGAGCACGTCTGTGCGCCACCCAAGCCTAGCCTCTCCAAAGTGGTGCCAGCCTCTGTCACCAGGAAACCAAGAGTTGTACACAGACCCATCCCTATGGGGAGGGAGTTCCCAAGGACAAAAATCGGCTCAACAGTCAGATTTTTTCTTTGCCATTGATTTGGAGGAATGGGGGGCTAAAAAAAATTAGTTTTTATGTGTGTGTGTGTGTGTGTGTGTCTGTGTGTGTGTGTGTGTGTGTGTGAGAGAGAGACAGAGAGAGAGAGACAGAGAGAGAGAGAGAGAGAGAGAGAGAGAGAGAGAGAGAGAGATTCTTTTGTCTAGTAATACTGTCACATGAAAAGATTCTGTCAGAGTGCCAGATTCACCAAGAAAAACCAAGCTGGTATTTGATTTCCCCTTCCACATTCACTGAGCTGAAGGTCAACCTATTTACAGTGTAAAGCATGGCCAAGGCAGTATCACGTTCTCCAAACCCTCCTAGGATGACTGCAGGGATAAGGTATCCTAAAACAAGGCAGGGTTCAAATGCATTTTTTCCCCTCCACATTTGTTCTTCTAATTCTGTGCCTGCTTCTTCCTGCACAGAGGGAGAGCTCTCAGAGAATAGAAGCTACACTCAGCAAACACTGAGCCCTTATAATAAGAATAATATACGGCACCAGAGATGCCAAGACAAGACCCAGGGAACCTGATCTAGAAGAGTGAAGAGTCCTTCATTTCTCAAGGCTCAGCTCAAATGCTATGACCTTCAGAAAGCCTTTCCAACTGCCCTCTCAGGCAGAAGGATAATAATCCTCCACTCTAATGGAATATACACCAAATACAATGTAAGGTAGAATGTGGTGGGGATTAGAGTCGCCAAGTTGCAGTTCTTTTTGAGAGGCATCCTATCTCCATGACATCTTTCATATATATGTCCTGTTCTCTCCATTCACATAGCTACCACCATGCCCTCCCCCAGATGATTGGGATAGCTTTCTCATTGGTCTCTTGGGAGTGGTCTCTCCACTCTCTCCAATCTGATAAAACAATCTTCCTAAGGCACAAGTCTGACCAAGTCACTATAAGGTTGCCTATAGTCTATGATAAAATACAGGCTCCCCAGCCTGGCACTATCTGACTAGAACTTTCTCTTCCAGAGATCTCATTACTCAAAGTCCACTATCTGGCTCCCACTTTTGGACATTCCCACAAGCTAGTAGTCCCTGTTGCCTGAAATGTTCTTCTTCCATCCCAGTCTTTCCAAATACATTATTGTTCTTTCAGAGCTCCGCTCTGCTCCACCTCCTCTGGGAACTCTTCCCTGACCTTTTCAGCAACTACTGTTCTTTTTCCTATTACCTTTCATTTTCTCATATGCCCTGTACAGGCAGGGTGATGGTTCATTCGAAAGAATTCTGGAAGTGGAGTCAAGAGAGGACTAAGTTCGAATCCTACCTCTACTACTTACCAGTCAAGTAACCACAGACAAGTCGCTTTACTTCTCTGTGACTCAGTTTCCTCACCTGTAAAATGAGCTGGAGAAGGAAATGGCAAACCACTCTAGTATCTCAGATGGGCTCTGAAACTACTGAACAACAACAACTCACGTACTTGCTTCACAGGGTGATGATCAAATGAGTTAACATATGCAAAGGATTCCTTGAAATGCTACATCAAATGTTAGTTATTATTTCCATCATCGTCATTACATTCTGTCCCCCCATTAAATGGAGTTTACTGAGGACAAGGATTATAATTGTTATTTTTGTATTTCCAGGGTTCAGTACAGTACCTAGGCACACAGTAGGAGTTTAACACTTGTATGTTGAACTGAATTAAACGGAGAAGAGTGGGATGCCTTTTACTCAGGAATCCACATGACCTTGCCTGGCATTATGGCAGACCACCATCAAGGAATCAGATCCAAGATTTAGTCTTTACAAAATCAGTAGCATCCAACATGAGATCTAACAGGCAGTGGGAGCTTTGCTGCTGAAATTATGATGTCTGCTACTCCTTAACAGGCTTTTAAGCACATAAAGTGGCAGCTGGATGGGGCTTCCAGACTTTCTTGCCTGTGTTACCAGGGAAACACCAGCTTCTTGTAGAGATTCCAAACTAGCAAGGAAAAGGAGGCAGGCACTAGGAGTGGCAGAACTCAGTGATTACTGAATGGCATTTTTAGTGGCAAGAGAAAGATAAGGGTGCATAAACATCCCTACAAAACTGGGAATGGCAGAGAGGAACTTAGAGGGGAGGAAAAAAAACAAGAACAGCATACACTCATGCAACAAGGAGGCAAAAGGGGAAAGTAGCTATCAGGAAGAAAGGCTCAGAAAAACACCAGAATTGAGTAAATAGCAGGAAAACAGTGAAAGAACACAGGGTGAAGGGTGAGAAAGGGAAAAGCAAAGCCTGGCATATAATGATTTTGAAGAAAGGCAGGGATGCATAAGAGATAATACCCATCTTAGAGGAAACAATGTAAGAATTGTCTTCCATGAAATGAAATAGTTTTAGGCAACTAGTAAGGGACCAAATGCTACAATCTCAGCAGAAAAACTAAATAAACAAAACTAAAAAGGAAAAAATAAATGAGCTAAAACCAGGTGGGCTAACTAACTGCTCACTAACACTCAATCCTCAATCCCCAGGGCACTTACTAGCCACAGACAAAGGAGGATTAAATTCCAGGTTAGAGATTAGCTCCTGAGGCCAAAAATTCTATATGTGCACTTCTTAGTCACTTACTACTTAGTGACTTACACTTATTAGTAGGTTACTGCACTTGGCCACTTACGAGGTAGGCATTATGGTAAGGACTAGGGGTACAAGGCAAAGACAGAAGCTTTCCTCAGGTTCTGTAGTAAAGTAAATAACAAAGTTAGAGACAGTCTAATAATGAAAATGTAAATGACTAAGTAGATACATACAAGATACATATAGGGTAGCTAGAAAGTAACCTTAGAAGAGAAGGCACTAGGAGCTCAAAGGACCAAGAAATGCCTTGGGTTGAAGCCCAACTAATAAACAAAGGTGAGGGGGTGGAGATTCCGAGATGAGAGACAGAGTATCATGAGTGAGGACCAACATCATGAGAGATAGAGGAAAAGAGAGATCAAGAAGGGTTTCATGGAGAAAGTGACACTTGAGTTTGTCTCCAAGGACGCATATGATTCCAGAGCTGGACTTTTAAAGGTAGGGGAGGGGATAAGAAGATCCTGGGATAACTGCTCAGAGGAGGATCAGATTTAGAACTAGAAGGGACCTTAGGGGTTACTGAGTCCATCCTCTTCAATTTCCAGATCAAGAAACAGAAGGTTGGAAGAGCTTGGATTTGCACTTGGATCCCTCAGACTCCAGATTCAATGAATGTTCCAGAGGTAAGGATTTTTTACCCTTTCGGACTTTTTCTCATTGCTTAATGAGAAAGCATTAGCTAGGTGCCACAATGGATAGAGTTCTGACCTGGAGTGAAGAAGACCTGAATTTAAATTTAACCCTAGACACTTACTAGCTGTGTTCTCCTGGACAAGTCACTTAACCTCTGCCTTAGTTTACTCATCTGTAAAATGGGGGTAACAATAACAGCACGTACCTCCCCAGCATACCAGGAGGATAATATGACAACGTGAGCAAAGTACTCTGTAAAACTTGAAACATTATATAAATGTTATTATTGTCATTAGTATAATAAAGAGCAGAGAAAGAAAGAGAATTCTCAAGCTTGAACAGACTACAAAAATCTTCTCTTTTCTTCTCTTAACTTCCCAATCCCCTGTAACTCACCTAAGATTTTGCAAAGAGTCACTAATGAAAAGGAAGTTAAGTAAAGAAAAATGCCCAGTCTTTCTTCCCTTCCATGCCCAATAAGAATTGGAGGGTGGTGGAGGGAGGAAAGGTGGAAGTCAGATAGAGACATAGTCAGTATCATATGTTGCTCCATGCTAGACTATTTTCCTTTATTTCAAAGCACCTGAGCAACTGTGTGAGAGAAACCAAGTTTAAAAAGAAAACAATTAGTCTGATCTTGGCATTGAAGAAACACCTAGGCTTTCTTAGAAAGCATCCCAAATGTAAGGGTGAAAAGGATTCTGATCATTCCCCAGAAAGTCAGATCAGAAGATAGACCCAAGACAATGGATAAGGGCTTGAAAATGGAAGGGCAGCACAATCATGTTTGAAAGCAAGACCCAACCAGCAGAAGACTATGTTGAGGGAAACAGGGCTCTGCTGTCCAAGACCCTGATGAAAATCTGCGAAAACCAGAATCCCGAGAATCCAATGCATGATGCAAAGAAGAGATAGGAGGTTGCAGAGAGGCCCGGAAAGATTTAAATAAATGACTATCATTTAAAATGCTCTAGAAATCAGATCTCCCCTACGTGGCTCAAAATTAGGACCAGCCAAGACAAGAACAAAGTCATGGGAATAGGAGTGATGACTCCAACAGTTTCTGAGGAAGAAGAGAATTCTAAGAGGTCTGTGCTCAAGGAAAAGAAACAGGATAATATAGAATATGCCCCTGATCTAAGTTGGGTCACTATGGAAAAGGACAAATCACCTATAGGAAAAGCATCTGAAGACAATGTGATCAGTGTTTCAGGAAGTCTGGCCAAGTCAAGAGAGTAATAACAAAGCATCTTTTCATAAACTTGATAATGAACCAGGGAGGGGAGGAAGGGTGGGATGGGAGTGCAATAAAATACTAAACTTGAACAAAGAAATGCAAATACCACACCAGCTCTGACTGCGTCATACTCATCTTATAATTCTCAAAGAAACTGTAACAGAAGACTGTGTTCTGTTTGTATTTACAAAGAGGCTGGTAGGAAAATGGTCCTATAGTTAAGACATATTTCCCAGAAAAGGGCTCGTTTTGTACCACCTTATTACCTGTTGCCTCATTACCAGAAAGAACACATTAATTGTAGAAGGAAAGGAAATGACTTGGCAGAGATCCCCATTCCTCACTTCTCAGTGAGTGAGACATTGGTCAGTTGTTGTGGGTTTTTTGGTTTTTTGAAACAGGGTTTTGGAAGGACCTCTAATTCCATGAATTAGGGTTTCGTATTTTGTATTTGTATTTGGAGTCAAGAAGACCTGAGTTCAAATCCCTCAGACATTTTTTTACCATAAGAAGCCTTTCCCTCTCCTCCTTAATGCTGTTGTGCTTTCCCTCTGTGATTATCTCTATATTATCCTCTCATATCTATATGTTTGTACATAAATCATTTGCATATTGCTCCCACTGATTTCCACTGTAAGCTCCTTGAGGGCAGGGACCCCTATTTTTGGCCTTTCTTTGTATTCCCAAGATTTATGAGCACAGTAACTGGGACATAGTTGTTGCTTAATAAATGTTTATGGACTTAACTAACCTCTTGGCCTCAGTTTCCTTATCTGAAAAAATGAGATTAAGTCTGATGAATTCTCAGCTTCCTTTTAGTTCTAAAATTATGACCATATGATCCATGAATGAGGTAAGTATGTATGCAGCAATATTACTGTAGACAGTTATGTTCAAGTGCACACTCACTGCATTACAGAGACAGCATGACTAGATTCTCTCAGTATTTTTAAACTGCCTAGGAGTAGATCCAAGACAAAGCATTTGGGGAGCCAATATCTTTTAACATCATTCCAAAGCAGAGTTCTAGCGTACTGAATATATACTGATTTTACCTCTGACAGTTCATTTACATATAGTAAAAATCAGTTGTCTGTGCAACAGAGATGGTACAATGGGAAGATTACAAAAGACCTGGAATCACATTCCAGCCCACATAATTTGATTCCGAAAGTCTTCATTTATAAGATGAGGGGAGTAATGATTAACATTATCAACCTCAGAGAGCTGTTTTGAGAGAAATAATTTGTAAAACGCAGCCCCTTAAATGTTAGTGCCCTAGGACAAAGCCCCTTTTGCCCCATAAAAGTTATGGCTCCGGTGATCTGTAAATGACAACTTACAGCATAATTATGATAAGAAACTACCCATTTCCTGGATGAAATACGCTAATAAGTCAGTTACAGAGAATTAGTGATCTTGATTTTTTTAAACACTGAGTATTACAGTCAACATAGAGAAAAGGCAATGGATGCTAATGAGGACAAAGCTGTTGCTTCCATCTGTCAGTGGGGATGGTTCAGTGCATTCTGTCACCACTGCACAAAAGCAACTCAGTACATTGTCCTACTGCTGCTGAATTACAAACACCATCATCCTAGACCAAAGAGAGCACATTTATTTGATAATGGATAAATCAAGTATTCCAATCCAGTTCCTTCACCAAACCCTATACTTGGTCTTAAGAATTTTTAAGCATACTACTTTACTGATGGGGTACTTCTTAATATGGGAAAACTGGAAGGATACATATACACATATGTACACACACAGGATCAAAAAAAAGAGAGGAAGTACGGCACAGTGGAGAGAGTTAAAATTATGGAAAGTAGGGTTCAAGTTCCTACTCTGATTCATCCTAGGTGTGTGATCACAGGCAAGTCCCTTAACTTCTTTGACTAAGACAACATTTATTATAGGCTATAGGTATGAAAATGTCTGCTAAAAGAAGGAATGTCCAACTCAACAGGATCAGAGGTCTCTGACAATGATATAAAAGACTTCTAGCAATACCTGTGGGAAAGTATTAATCATAGTTTATCCTAAGAGTTCTTAGAATGACAAGAAATAAGGGGATATTCAAGATCAAGTCAATTTTATAAAATAAGGAACTGAGCCCCGGGTGTTTTAAATCTTAAAATCATACGGTCAAGCTTTAGAGCTGGAAGGGACCTTAGAGGTTATAGCTGATCCAACTGCCTCATTTTATAGATGAGGAAACTGAGGCTCAGAGAAGTTAAGAGATTTGCCCAAAGTCACACAAGCAGCAGTAAATGGCATAGACAGAATTTGAATTCAGATTCTCAAAGTTCAAAGCTAGAGGGTCCTTGTCACTGGAGCATGCTGCCCCCAATGACTTGGTCAAGATCCCAGAGGTACTTTGTCCTACTTTCATGATCCCACTACTCTGTCATCTTGCCTTCAGGATAAGACTTCTACAAATATTTTGTGAGTCCCTTCCCAAGAATGGAAATAGAGAGGGCAAGCTTCTATCTGCAGGTTATTTATACAGTGTATCTATCTTCATGGAATCCAAGTTCTTGTTCAATGAATAATACGTGATAGCCAATATTGCCATCTAGTGTCCATTGAGACCCACTGCAAAGGTAACATAACCTCAAGGTACAATGCCCCCAAAACTATTTTTCATCATTTTATAAATGACAACTCAATTACAGGGGAAAAAATAATTAGAAGGGTCCTTGGAAGTAATCTACAAAAACAACAAACAATAGGTAACAGGGAAGCTAGGTGGCACAGTGGATAGAGTGCCAGGTCTGGAGTCAGGAAGATGAGCCTTCCTGGGTTTAAATCTGACTGTGTCTCTGGGCAAGTCACTTACCCCAGTTTGCCTCAGTTTCCTCATCTGTAAAATGAGCTGGAGAAGGAAATGGCAAATCACTCCAGTATCTTTGCCAAGAAAACCCCAAATGGGGTCTCAAAGAGTTGGACACAACTGAAACGACTCAGAAACCAACTCATTAGTAAAGTTAGGACCTGAACCCATCTACCATGCTATTGCTACATCTACACCTTTTCTATTTGATCTGGCTTGTGCCTCCTAATGCTGCCATTTTCTTTTCTCCCTTCCCCCTTACCCCCCAAAAGCAAAACCAAAGAGGGATTTTTAGCTGCCTTCTTCCTTTAGTACTTTCAAGTTCCTCATTCAGAAGAGAAAACAAAAAGGCAAGACATAAAAAAAGCTAACAAGAGGTGGGAGGGGAAAAGGAAAGGAGGAGAGAAGATGACACACAAAGAGCTAAACTCCTTTTTCTGGCATTCTTGGGATTGAGAGTTGGACTCTAAGGATCCAACTTCTTTATTTTACAACTGAGACCCAGAGACAACTGAGGCCCCGAGGGGGTAAAGTAACCTGGCCAAGGTTCCTCGGGTAGAAAGGAGCAGAGTTGAGATTTGAACCCCTGTATCCTAACCACAAAGCCAGCTCTCTTTCCACAAAGTCACACGGATAAAATGGAGACAAGATTTACGGTAGAACGTTCTCAGGGACATCTGCATTCTGAACTAGTGCCTCATTCCAGCTCTTTAAAAGACAACAATGCTACCTGGACTAAAACTAACTTTAACTGGATGCAAAAGATTCAAAATAAAGGACGTACCTGAGGAACAGACTCCAATCCAAGATGGTCACTTAACTAAGCTTCTTTTCCCAGGGAAGTTAGCTAAAAAGAGGCTAAAAGTTCAGCCTTGTGCAATACCACAAGTTCAACGAACTAGAGTCTGACCCCTTGGCCACATATACTCTATTGGGCAAGGTACAGAGAAAAACAAGGAAAAGAGGTCCTAAACTATCTAACTTCAATATTCTAGATCCAGGATTTAAACAGTTGATCAGGTATTTATTAACCTCTTCCTAAAGCACAAGTCTGACCATGTCACTCCCTACTCAGTCCCCATGCCTCCAGGATCAAATATAAAATACTCTATCATTCAAAGCCTCTTCCTTTTTAGTCTTCTTATACCTTTCTCCCCACCAAGTACTCTTTGATCCAGGGATGATGACCTCCAGGCTACTACACAAATAAGACTCCCTACCTCTTTGCCCCAGGCACTTTAGGTGGCTGTCCTCCAGGCATAGAATGCTCTTCCCCTCCTCATCTCTGCCTCCCGGCTTCCTTCAAGTCCCAGCTAAAATCCTGTCTTTACAGGAAGCAATTCCCCCTTAATCCTAATATCTTCCCTCTGTTGATTATTTCCAGTTTATCTTGTATGTAGTTTGTTCTCCCCCATTAGTTTGTAAACTGCCTGAGAAAAAACTGCCTTTTTCCTTTCTTTGTATCTCCCAGGGCTTAGTTTTGTTCCTGGTACATAGTGGGCATTTAATGAATGATTACTGACTGACTACTATGCACTAAGGACTCTGCCAAGTTTGGGGATACAAAGGGCAAAAATCATAAAAAGTGCACACAAAATGCATACAAAGTTCAGATAAGGGAAATACCATCATCCAGTTTTGGGGTAGAGGAAGGCAAAGCTTCTTGGAGATGCGGGGACTGAGATAGCCCTTGAAGGATAGGATTTAAGGAAGGGAAAAGGGTGTGGCAAAGGGAAAGTCTAATATCTGTGAACGTGGTTCGCCCCTTAAAAGTCTGGATTGACTGAAGGAAAAATGTGGAGGAACTAGGGATCAAATTACCTAAGGCTTGGAACACAAATCCAAGGAGTTTACACTTTTATTCAGCACACGATGAGCCACTGAAAGTTTTAAGGGTGGGAATGCTTTGATCAGAGGCATGCTTTAAAAGATTTAAACCACCCCACAACCAGATGAGATTCATTAAAGCAGAAGAAGCAACTTCAGTCATGCAAACAAAAGGGAACACCAAGTGGCTAGGTTCAAAAGCCAAGTCAAAAAGAGAAAGAAGCAAATGACTGTGTATTTGTGTGACCAGAAACAACAGGGAAGAGAACAGGTAGAAGAGAAATAGACCGTTAGAGGTAGGAAATCAATAAAATGGGACACAGAGGCAAGGAACTAAAAAACTGTTTTTAAGACTTAAGTAATAAAAGCTGGCTTTTTATATGAAACTTTTTAGATGGTTAAAATGCTTTAGCTCTCTCTCTCTCTATATATATACACACACGTGTGTGTACATACGTACATGTGTATACATACACAAACATACATGTGTATACATACACGCATATACAAACATGTTTGTGCATATGCGTATGATGTATAGTTTTGTCTGATCTTCAGTCTGTGAGATGGGTTCTATTATTATCTGAATTATTTAGAAGCAGCTAAGTAGCACAATGGATAGAGAACTTCAAGCCTGGAGTCAGAAAGACCTGAGTTCAAGTCCAGGCCCAGACACTTATTAACTATGTGACCCTTAACAAGTCACTTCAACTCGATTTACCTCAGTTTCCGTATCTGTAAAATTTTGTTGTTCAGTCATTTTCAGTTGTGCCCAACTCTTTGTGACCCCATTTGAGGTTTTCTTGACAAAGATACTAGAGTAGTTTACCATTTCCTTCTCTAGCTCATTTTACAGATGAGGAACCTGAGGCAAACAGGTTAAATGACTTGTCCACAAGTCACGCAACCAGAAAGTGTCGGAGGTCAGGTTTGAACACAGGAAGACTCATCTTCCTGACTCCCAGGCCCCATACTATTCACTTCACCCCCTAGCTGCCCATCTGTAAAATGGGGATCACAACAGCACCTACTTTCCAGGGTTGTTGTGAGAATAAAACGTCTATTTTTTTTTGTAAAGTCCTTTGTACATATTTGTAAAGTATTTTGAAAACCATAAAACACTATCTAATTGCTAGGTATTTTTTTAATTTAATGATGACTCTGAATCCCAAAGAACCCATCTATTAATGTTGGGTTACATGCCACCTCATCACTATCACAGTGGTCCTGGGCTCCTGAAGGCTACCACCAGCTCTGCAGTTGCTACCAAACTGGAAAGACTTTTAATATGGACCCAGCGGGAAACGATCAGTCCACAAGGACCTATCAGCATCACGACATGTTTCCATACAGTTTTATGATATACAAAGCATCTTCCTTAGAAGATCCCTCAGACAGACGGGGTCACTATGTCCACTGCACAGATGATGTTCAGAAAAGGTATCAGCAGTAACATTGGCAGGAAGAGTCAGTTCCATGATTCCACACCCAGTGTTCTGACACCAGAGTCAATCATCAGAATCTACAAAGTTGGTTGTGCCATAAAATGCAACTGGTGTCTCACAAGAGCATATACAAACCCAGATTCAAGTGACAGAAGTTATTAAGTGCAAATGTTTTCATCATAGGAATGACATGCATTCCTTTTGTAGAGGGGAGAGAATAAGTATTTATATAGCATGTACTATGTGCCAGGCACTGTGCTATGGGCTTTACAATGATCTCATTTGATCCTCACACCCACCCTGGGCGGTAGGTGGCTATTATTATCTCCATTTCAGAGATGAGGAAAACAAAGCAATCGGAAGTTAAGTGACTTGCCAGGGTCACAGAGCTAAAGAACGTGGATGGGTTTGAACTCAGAGATGACTTCAGGGCCAGCCCTACCTAGCTGTCTCAAACTTTAATTCCAGAATATGCCTCAATTCTAGTTAAATTTCTCTCTGGACTCAATCTATTATTTGTTGGTATGAACTCCCAATGAGAAAACTCCCTTTACTACACAGATATAGAAATGATCGTGTCTGGTGACATTGGATGAGCTAATAATAAAGAGAATTTTTTTATGAGAACTTTATTTTAATTTATTTTAATTTTAACTTTATTTTAATAAATTTTAATTTATTATTTTTATTATGAGAAATCAACTGAATAAAAAATTATATGCACAAATATTAAAAACAACACTACAGGCTAAATAAGGTTTCTTGAGCGAAAAGATCATAGAGTTCAATCCTCACACTGCCAACAGTAGAAACCAGGTCAAAAAGTCTTTCCCAGTCAAGAAGTCTAAGTATTCTAGGGAGGGAAGGGAAAAAGTATTTGTTAATGAACCTACTACTATGTGCTGGACACTATGCTAAGTGTTCTTACAAGTATTACCTCACTTGATTTTCGGGATGATCCTGCAAGGTAGGTGCTATTATCCCCATCTTATAGTTAAGAAACTAAGGCAAACAGAGGTTAAATGACTTGCCCAAGATCACACAGCTAGTATGTATCTGAGACTGGATTTGAACTCAGGTCTTCCTGACTCAAGGCCCAGAACTCTTATTACCTGAACCACCAGCTGCTTCTAGTCAAGTGACTGTACTGGAAAATGTTCTAATACAAAAATATGAATGAATGAATAAAACTTTTTTTTAAAAAAAAATCAACTTTTGCTCAGTAACTCAGAATGATTTTAAAAAGATGGAGAAACCAGAGAAAGAATGGATGGAGTCTGAATGCAGGTTGAAACATACTATTTTCATTTTTTTGGTTTTTTCATGTTTTTTCCTTTTGTTCTGTTTCTTCTTTCACAACATGACTAATGTGGAAATATGGTGAACATGACGACACATGTATAACCTATATAAGATCGCTTGCCATCTTGGGGGAGGGGAGGGAGGGAGAGAGAAAAATTAGAATTCAAAATCTTGCAAAAATTGAACATTGAAAATTGTCTTTACATGTAACTGGAAAAAAATACTATTAAGAACTTTTTAAAAGATGGAGAAAGAATAAGGGCAGATAAAATAAATAAAAGAGGAAAAAAGAAACCTTTTAAGTTCTATTTATGACTTGTCCTTGTCTCTTACCCACATACACACCCCATTTGAAATGACTTTCTTTGATCTTTTGACAACAGCTTTTAGGCCTTACTTTCTGGGGGGAAAATAAAAAACAAAACTTCTCTTTAATTATCCCTTTTCAAAACTGGTGCGTGTGTGTGTGTGTGTGTGTGTGTGTGTGTGTGTGTGTGTATACTAAACAAAACCCAGTAGTGAGACAGAATTGTAAGATTCCAAAAAACAAGGTACTAACTTTGCAGTTACACTAGATGGTGCTACCTCCATTTTGGTCATTCCTTTCATGTCCCCAAGCAGTACGAATTTATGCAGAAGAATAGGAATCAATTTGATAGTCCCCTATATGTAGATGCCTAAGGTCACACAGCTGGTAAGAATCAAGAGGAAGATTTTGAACTCAGATCCCTCCTGATTTCCTGAGTCCACCAATCCCCTCTCCACACCATGTGTTGCTTCCTTTGTATGACACATACCATGTATACACAAGTGCTTAAGTAGCAAAATGATGGACATATAAGACCATTGTAAGTCAACAAGTATTTATTAAGAAGCTACTGTGTGCTAGAGACTGGGCCAACTTATAGAATTGACAACTCTCTGGGCCTAATACTTCCTCTGCTGGTCAGTCCCTAGTCTCCCAATAAGTCTGACTTTTCTTCAGAGTTCCTCTCCATTTCCATCCTCTGACCCACTAAAAAGCAGCTAAGAACCTGATCTCTAGGAAATAAAACCTTTCTCTATGGTTCCCCAGTCACAATCATGGATTCTAGTCAATATATTATAATATACTGTATTATATATTAATACATAATACAATGTATTATGTGTCTTCTATGCAACGTCCAATCACTTGTATACCTTTTTTTTCCCAGCAGTAAATCAGTCAACGAACATTTATTAAGTCCTACTGTGTGTGTCAAGCACTGGACTAGGTGCTGGGGATAAAAAGACAAAACTAAAATATAGCCTTGGCCCTTATGGAGCTTATTAGGGAAAACAACATGTACACAAATATATTCATACAAAATAATTATAAGGTTAAAAAAAAGTGTTGGAGGGAAGAATGGGACTGGCCAAGGAAAAGGATGGATCAGGAAGGACCTCTTATAAGGGGACCCATGAAGAGCAACCTGATGAAGAAAGAAGGGGATTCTAAAATGTAGGAGTGCATTCTTGGCATAGGGAACAACCAGTGCCAAGAAATGGAGACAGGAGTGCTGTATTCAAGAAGACCAGTTTGGCTTTTGTTGTTCAGTCATGTCCAATTCTTCATGACTCCATTTTGGGTTTTCTTGGCAAAGGTACTGAAGTGGTTAGTCATTTCCTTCTCCAGCTTATTTTTTACAGATGAGGAAACCAAGGCAGAGTTAAGTGACTTACCTAGGGTCATACAGCTAGGAAGTGTCTGAGGCCAGTTTTGAACTCAGGAAGATGAGTCTTCCTGATTCCAGCCAGGAATGCACGATGGCACCACCTAGCTGCCCAAGCCCCAGCTTAGCTAAACTCACACAGGTTGTGTTTGTCCATCATTCTTGAAGAAGACCATGACATCAAGATGATGGCATGACTTGCAGTTGACTTTGATTTGAGTGAGGTAGGGCTGTACAAGGTCACCTCTCCTGGGCCATCTGGGTCCAATGGCCTGATATTCATCAGGACGACTGGAGATGGTCCAGGATGCAATGAGACCTGGCCCTTTCAGGCCAAGGTCTTATCACACTCTCACTTTGAGTGAGATACACCCATTCAAAGAATAGGCTTCTTCAAGTAGTTATTCAAGGGATGGCCCCTTTAATCAAAAAAAAAAAATCAAACTAGCAGGGAAAGATCCTCAGAGTTCCTGGGTGAAAGAGAAACAATCCCTTCTCCTCTCTTCTCCCCTCTCCTCTCCTCTGGTGTTCTAACCAGGGGAAGGTATACTGCATGGCCAAAAGCTGAGGAGGGAAGGTAACATATAATCAAGCTAGAAAGGGTTTCTGTAAGTGGCTCTTCTTGCACTTATCAAATTTGAAACTGTCTACCTCCCACTCTTACTTTCACTCAATCCCTTGGGACTTCTTGTTGTTATCACATGTTTTTTCCTAATAATTTTAAAGGGTTTTGTTCACAGAAGGGAGGCAGCCTCAGTTTTCTCATTTGTAAAATGGAAATCATAATAATAGCACCTGCCACAGGGTTGTTGTGAAGAGCAAATAAAAGGACACAAGTGTAGTGCTTTGCAAACCTAACAGTGCTATTACACATAAATAATACAAAATATTACTTATGTATAAAATATATAATTATAAGTAAGTAATATAATTGCTAATATCCCTACTATTATCATGACAACCAGCCTCTCACGACAACTCCATTGCACATCCCACATTGCGCATGTAGGTCATGCACATGTTACTAAACCAGTTTGTAAGAGATGGGCTCCTACCTACCAGCCCCACCCCCAATGCCTGATTTCAACCTGCTCCAGTCTCCTTCTCAGGCAATCTGCAGCCCATCACAAATTAGCATTTGTTAAACCCCTTCATTAACACTGGACACCAATCTTGGCCGTGGAAAAAAGGAGGAGCCATCACAGGCACACAGCAGAGAAGACACTGGTTCAGGCAGACCAAGCCAGCATTAATTAAAGGCCTGAGAAAGGAGCTACTTCTTTACCAGTATGCTGAAAAAGCACTCAAGCATACTAACCCAGCAGAAACAAGGGCCCTTTTTATATTACGTCCTATCTCATTGGACCAAATTAATTGGAGGAGAAAAAGGAATATTTTGCTGCTTGAGAGGGAAAAAAAATTCCCCATCCCACCTCTGCCTCAGGCCTTCTCTTGAAAAACTAGGATGATTCCCCAGCTTAATTCTGAGCCAGCATATGCAACTGATGCAGTTTTTGGCAGAGAGCCCTGCTGAGTATTTCTCAGTCTACACTGGAATGAGAGGTGAGTGGAAAACATTATCAAACTGAAAGTATATTCATTGAACACCTAGTATGTGCAAGCTGCCTACTACGTACAAGGCATGAGGCTAGCCAGTATCAAAGATGCAAAGTATTATGAAACCTGGATGTTCCCTGACTTTAAAAAGGAGCTAAGACTCTAAGTAAGGAAATCAGATATACACAGGAAAACATAATCAATACTCCAAAGCCATATATAAGTGCCAACTGAGAGATATAGAGAAGAGTCTGGGAATTCCAAGGAGAGGGAAGGAGAAGAAAACAGGGAAGGAAGGAGTGAAGGAGAAAGGGGGAAAAGGAGAGAGAGAGAAAAAAGAAGGGAGAGAAAAGGAGAGGAGAAAGAGGAAGCAAGAGAAAAAAGAGGAGGAAAAAGAGAGGGGAAAGAAAGAAGGAAGGCGGGAGAGAGAAAGAGGAAGTGAGAGAGAGAAAAGAGAGGGGGGAAAGAGGGTGGAGAGAAAGAAAGGAGGAGGGAGGGAGTGAGTGAGGAGGGTAAAAGAGAAGGAAAGAGGAAGGGAGGGAGAGAGGGAAATCATTGTGGGCAAGATGCCTTCTTTTAGAAGTGGTATTTGAGCTAGGCAATGAGAAGTGACAGGCTTGGAGGAGGCAGAGAATAGGGAGGTATTCCAGGCACCATCAACAGAGTGATTCCAAGCACAATGGTGGGAAAGGAAAGGCATGTTTGAGGGCACAGGATAGAGATCAGTTTGGCTGAAGGGAAGAATTCATGGAGGACACTAGGCTAAAGATGTAGAAGGGGGTCAGATTAAAGAGGGCACCGAATACCAATTCTGAATACCAACTGAAAGTTTCCAAGCAGAAATGTAACCCGATAAATGCCCTATTTTAAGAAAATGAATGTGCTCATAGCATACGATAGAATGCAGTGAGAAGAGACGTCAAGAAAGAAGATTGATGAGGAAATACTGTAGTTGCTCACATGAGGTGATAAGGGCATGAACCAGGACAGTAGCTATGACAACAGAAAAGGAAAAGGAAGATTTAGGGGCCTCAGAGAAGGTTGAATCCAAAGAGCTTGGTGACCCATATCCAAGTAGGTCATAATGTGGAAAGAAGGGGGAATTTGAAGTATGACTCAAATTTCAAGCCAGGGCAACTGGATATGAACAGAAATAAAGAAGTCAGAAGAGAGAGCCAGTATTGGGGAAGAAAGGGAGAAGTGAAGAGAGAAAATGATAAAATTCCATACTCAGAAAAAAAGGAGAAAAATCAACTGTCTTCAAATGACACACTGAGACATCACAGTGGAAACTTTAAAAGCAAGTGGGCACTTAATCCAAGCCTGAAGAGTTAAACATAAGACGTTAAGCCTTTGATGAGGACAAATATTTTATTAAACCTATGAAAATGAAATGAAATGAAACCTATGAAAATGTTTTCAAAAATAAGGAAAAACTGAACCTTATCCTGATGCCAGCAGGTTAAGGATAGCAATAGCTTATAATTACATTAGCAACATCATTTTCAAAGGGCTTTCACCTACATATTAGACAAAGAAAAGGGAAAATATCTAAAATCCTGGTTTCTGAAACTGGAGCCAAGAGTAAGGAGAGGCATCAATTAATTAGTATTTATTAATTGCCTACTATAAGCCAGGCACTGTGTACTAAGTGCCAATGATACAAAGAAAGGATAGATATGTAGAAAGGAAAAAAGAAGAAAGAAAGAAAGAAAGAAAGAAAGAAAGAAAGAAAGAAAGAAAGAAAGAAAGAAAGAAAGAAAGAAAGAAAGAAAGAAAGAAAGAAAGAAAGAAAGAAAGAAAGAAAGAAGGAAGGAAGGAAGGAAGGAAGGAAGGAAGGAAGGAAGGAAGGAAGGAAGGAAGGAAGGAAGGAAGGAGGGAGGGAGGGAGGGAGGGAGGGAGGGAGGGAGGGAGGGAGGGAGGGAGGGAAGGAAGGAAGGAAGGAAGGAAGGAAGGAAGGAAGGAAGGAAGGAAGGAAGGAAGGAAGGAAGGAATATTTTTGTTCTCGAGGCACTCACAATCTAATGGGGGAGATGACACAAAAAATAGTCATGTACAAACAAGATAGATACAGGATAAACTCAAGGAAAGCTGGAAAAAACTTCTTGCAAAAGGAAGGACTTGAGCTGAGATGTGAAGGAAGCGAGAGAAGCCAGGAGACAGAGATAGAGAAGGAGAGAGTTCCAGAAATTGAGGGATAACCAGTGAAAATGCTCTGAGTTGGGGAAGTTGGAAAATGGAGTCCTGTGTGTAAGGAATAACAAGGAAGTTAGTTTCATTAGATCCCAGAGTGGGGGCAGACATAAAAAGACTGAAGAGTAGGAAGGGGTCAGGTTATAAAAGGCTTTGAAAGTCAAACAGAGAATTTTATATTTGATCTTGGAGATGATAGAGAAACACTGGAGTTTACTGAACAGGATGAGGCAGGGAGAGATGGTCAGATGTGCATTTTAATGTGATCACTTTGACAGCTGAACTGAAATGGGGAAAAAACCTGAGGTAAGGAGACCTCCCTGCCCACCCAGGAGACTACTGCAAAATAGTCCAAATGTGAGGTGATGAGAGTGTACCAAGGTGGTGGTGGTATTTAAGAAGGATTTATTTGAGACATGTTAAGAAGGTGGAAAATTTGACCACTGATTAGACACGAGGAGTGAGAGTGCGGACCCAAGGCTGACATCTAGGTTGTGAGCCTGGGTGACTTAAAAGATGCTGGTACTCTCAATAATAATAAAGAAATTAGGAAGAGGGCAGGGTTTGGGGGTAAAGATGCTGAATTCAGTTTTGGACAAGGTGGGTTTAAGATGTCTATAGCAAATCCAGTTCAGTGTATACTAGGCAGTAGGAGCAGTCTCTAGAGGTCAGCAGAGACATTAAGGGTGGATAAATCAATCTGAGAATTATCAGTAGAGAATTAATAACTGAATCCATGGGAGTTGTGATTACCAAGTGAAATAATATCGTTTTTATTGTTCATTGATTTCAGTTATGTCCAACTCTTCTTGATCCCATTTGGGGTTTTCTTGGCAAAGATATTGGAGTGGTTTGCCATTATCTTCTCTAGCTTATTTTACAGAAGAAGAAACTGAGGCAAATGGGACTAAGCGACTTGCCCAGGGTCACACAGTAAGAATTTGAGGCCAGATTTGAAGACGAGTCTTTTTTGATGCCAAGCCCAGTGCTCTATCCACTGGGCCACTTAGCTACCCTAAAATAATACAGGAAAATAATATAAAGGGACCCAGATACAGTCCTATGGCGCACCCACAGTTTGCAGGAAGATTCAGCAAAGGAAACAGAGAAGAAAGAGTCCAACAGAGAGGGGGAGAACCAAAGAGAATAGTTGTCATAGAAAACCTGGAGAGAAGGAAAAGTATCACCGAGAAGAGTATGATCAATAGTGTCAAAGCCTGAAAAGCTAAGGAAGAGTGAGGACCGAGTACACGAAGAAACCTGACTCGGAAAACCCTCTGGAGCCTAGAGAAATGAAAACTTGAATTCTGTCACAACCTGATGATCAAATTTGGACAAGTCGCTTCTTTCTGCATCATTTTCTTCATCTCTATCATTAGGTATTTCAACCCCATGAACTCCAAAATATTTTCAGACTCGGCATTCCATAACCATCTTATTCCATTGTTTTGGGATAGGAGAACAATGACCTTTCCAATTGATTCTTCATAATTTTCAAGAACTTTCAACAGATGGTTGGCAAGTCCTTTAACCTCATGAACCACTCTGTTTATCTATGAATCTTTATCTGGGATAATGATATCTACCTAGCTACTCACAGTATTGCTCTGAGAGTCAGATGAGAGATGGTGTATTAAGAACTATATGAATTTCAAAGTAATATGTCAGTGTACTCTACGTAGAGGAGACTGGCCTTGGAGTCAGGGGGCACAGTAGAAAGAACACTTAATTTGGAGTCAACAGACCTGAGTTCAAATCTGAGCTTGGTCCCTGGGCAAATCACTGGGTCTCAGTTTTCTCATCTGTAAAATGAGGTCCCTTCTAATTCTAAATCTGTGACCCTACGACCTTGGTTCAAATTCTTATTGACCAATGGTCCAAACACTCAACTTTTGAGTAACTCTCAAAGAACAAAAGCCTATCTGCTTTTACAGAGGAAATTCCTCACATATGAATTCTTGGGTCTTAAGAATCAATCTGTACTAAAACATTAGTAACAACACTGAGCCTATTCGTTTGTCAGCAGTCTCAAGGAAGAGATTAATATTGTCTAGTTTAGTTTAAGCAAGAACAGACTGAGTAAAAGAATTGGTTCTCCATGTCTGTTCTTTCTTTCGCCAAGGTCAAAATTAGACAACCTAAGAGTATGTCATCAACCTTATATTAAACGCAGGAACAACCAAATGACTTTAGATACTGGAGGAGTTTCCATAAACAGCCAGCTAAAACTTATTATTTGTGGGTGATGAACAGAAGAAAAATCAGGAAAGGGAAAGGAAGAATTTATTATTTTCCTTGATTAAAGGTTACATTCTTTCATTCTGTCAAAGAATTAAATATCCCACAGTCTGTTTCTCTTTCCTTCCCCTGGACAACTGGGCTAAAAAGATTTTTCTTAGAATGAAGGAACAAGCAAAATTTATTAAGCACTGTGCTAATTGATGGGGAAACAAAGAGAAAGAAGAAGATGGTTCCTGATCTCAAAGAGATAGCATTCTAAAAGAAAGAGACAACACAAAGAAAATAAGAGAATTCAGCAGCAGGATGGATAGAAAGGCTTGGAGTCTGAAATGAATGGTATTGGTGTGCTCCAAAATTGTCCCTGAAAAATCATCGTGTAGGACTCAATTTGCAATATGTTAGCTGTAACAATATAGAATGATTAATTTCTACTCCTGAAACTTTTCAAGAAAAAAATCTGCAAACATTTATTAAGGACCTACCATATGCCAGGCACTGTGCTAAGTTCTGAGGATACAAAAAGGGCAAAATCAAGTACGGTAGCTATATCTACCACAGCTGAAGGAATTGGAGGGGTTTCCAAACCAGGAGCCTTTTACGTCATTCTTATTGAGAAGCACTTAAAAATCATGGTTTCTGTATAAGATTCTCTCCACATACTCTCAACCAATCTGAGAGGGGACATATAAGTTAAAGGTAAAATGCTTACTAGCTTACTTTGGGATGGGACATCATGGAACCTGAAACCCCTCGTCCCCAGGAACGAATTCTGCTTTATCCATCCAGGGATGAGACATCCTAGACAGGAATGATTGGAAGGTTCTCTCATGACATCACAACGTAGCTTAAGGGAAAGGAGAAGAAACATCTGCACTTCACACCAAGAGAGGGGCAAGAAGAGCCCAAGAAATCGGAAAGTTTGGCATATTAGGATTTCTCACCAAGGGCAGAATTTGAAAAGCCCTGGGAGAGGAGAGGAGTCAATCTCTCTCCACTCCCTGGAGTGGGAGGGAAAGGCAATGGAGAGCCTCTGTTCTTTCTGACTTCCATTCCATGACCTATTTTTCATTCCTTTTTGTCAACAAATATTGAGTGCTTACTGTATGTAATGAACTGTACTTAGCATATTAGTGATATAAGGATAATTTAGTAAGGACTATGGACTGAACTCTTACCCTGTTGGCTCCCCCTACTCCAAACATGTGACTGGCCCAGGCCCTCCTGATCCCTGACTAATATTAATAATAGCACATTTATATAGCACCTATTACTGTGTGCCAAGCACTGTGCCTTTAAGCTCTTTACAAATATTATCTCATTTGACCTTTATAACAACCCTTAGAAGAAAGTGATTTTATTATTCCCATTATGCAGTTGAGGAGATTGAGGTAAACAGAAGAGAAGTGACTTGCCTGCTGTGGCCACAAAACTAGATGTCTTACGCGCAATGTGAACTCAAGTCTTCCTGACTCTAGGCCCTGTGCTCTGTGCACCATGATATCACCTAGCTACCTCCACTGAATGATTTCAATAATCTATTCCACCCTCAGGAACTTAAAATCTAAAAGGAAAGAAAGTCTGATAACCATAGATCAATCGTTAGGACCAAAGGAGAGATAATCTAAGTCAAAACCCTCTCAAAGAGGTGAGATACTAGCTGGTACCAGAAACAAGGGCAGACCACGTTTCCTAACTCCCAGTTCATCAGGATTCCCACTGTAACATAAACAAATAACCATAATACAAGGCAATACATGCTAAGTTGTCCAAATAAGCAGCTGTCACTTCAGGTGGGGAGAGGTCCCTTCCGGCCAGGGTGACAGGGAAGGCTGTCACACAGGGAGGACCTGACCTTTTGAGACAGGCCTCCAAGAATGGGTAAGATTTCACCAGGCACAGATGGAAAGAAGAGAGACTTCCAGTTGGAATAAAAGCAAAAACTCAGCAAACGAAAACAAATAGTCTTCAGTTTCCAAACCACTAACTGATTAAGGCTACTCTATAACAAAGAAATTTTATTCCACTACCCTATTTTGATTGAATGGCAAAGAACCCTGGATTTAGAGTCTAAGGACCTAGATTTGAATCCCAGACTTACTACTTTCTATTCATTATTTTTACTATCAGCATCATCATCATCACGTTACTTGACCTAAAAGCATCAGCATTCTCATCCATAAAATGAGAGGCTCTGGTCAGCGGACCTCTGAGGTTCCTTCTAGCTCTGAGTTGAGATTCCTCTCACACTTGAGATATAGCACGTTCAAAATCTGTTACCCTGAATTTGATAAAATTTCTTTTTAAATCTGGCACTTTTAGTAGCAGAGCTGGGATTTGAACTCGGGACCTTGACTACAAATCCAGGGTTCTTTCTACTGACTCCTCACACAAGGAGGTCACAGGTCAGTGGAAGAGATGGAATCAAACCCAGAACCCAGTTATCCAGATTTAAAACCTAGAGCTCCTCCCACCACATTTGCCCTGCCCCCAAGCACTAAATGAAATCGAATATTGTACCCTTGCATCCTCAAAATAGCCACTTCAGAACATCTGGGGATATTCCACAGGTACAAGAGCAGACTAATGCAAGATATAAAAAGGAAAAACTTCTGTCTCCATCATGG
The DNA here is from genome assembly GCF_028372415.1 of Notamacropus eugenii. Classification (NCBI taxonomy): domain Eukaryota; kingdom Metazoa; phylum Chordata; class Mammalia; order Diprotodontia; family Macropodidae; genus Notamacropus; species Notamacropus eugenii. The sequence continues at coordinate 45,217,633 of NC_092874.1, read as the reverse complement.
TCATGATAAGAATACGTAGAAGACAACTTTAAAAAAAAAAAAAGCCTGCAGTCCGTCATACTTACCAAAATTATTTGTCCTTATCAGTTTGGGCTGAAGTCTTACCAAAGAATGGGTGATTAAGGGCTCCCCAACCTGTGCCACCAACGCCATGGACAAAACCCACAACCAGAGAACCAATCATGAAATCCTGGACAAGTGAGCAAAGCCTCCAAGCCCAACACCAGCTGAGACCCAACTACCTCCAGCCCCCTCCTCTCCCTTTTAGTTTGTATGCTGGGGCAGGTCTTTGGAATCTGAGCTGTTCAAAGAGCACAACTGGTTATGTAACTCTGGGCCATGTGCCCAAATTCTCTTCTCAGCACTCTGTTAAACCACCCCTAACAGAAAATCATGTACCTACACTACGGTACAATGAGGAGACGATGTTCTGGTCAGGAACCGATTCTCCTCCCCATGCCAATCCCTCCTCCTTCACAAACAAATAAAAACAAGCCCACTCCACCATTTACATCTCTGTAAACTTAGTGAGTACTATTTGTACTTAAAATCAAATACAAACCGGATCTCCTGAAATGTTCTTTGAAGAAATTAGGAAAAGTCCAAGTTTATATACTCTCTCGGGTTTCACTGTTATTCACTCATTTTCAGTTGCGTCCGACTCTCTGTGACCCCATATGGGGTTTTCTTGGCAAAGATACTGGAGTGGTTTGCCATTTCCTAGTCCAGCTTATTTTACAAATGAGGAAACTGAGGAAAACAAGGCTAAATGACTTGCCCAGGGTCACACAGCTAATAAGTGTCTGAGGCCACATTTAAACTCAGGAAGATGTGGTCTATCCACTGTGCCACCTAGTTGCTCCTATCAGGTTTATTAGCTTTTAAACAATTATTGTGTTTCCGAGATTAGAAAAAAAAATGGGACATCACTGACTATTTATGGCAAATTAGAAATCACCTATTTCAAACCTCTCCTTTTAAAGTGAAGAAATAAGGTTCAGAAAAGATTGCTTGGGGGAACACAACACTTTGTGGTAAAAAGCTGGGACCAAAATATTGATTTCCTGACAGTCTTCCTGACACAGACTCTGACTGACAGAGTCTAGTACTGGTTCCAGTCATAGACAGATCTAAGGTTAGATGGTACCATATAAGACATTAATCTATTTTGTACACTGCTAAAAGACACTCCTTCAAAACAAAAGGGGGGGGACCTTATATAAGATTGTGATAAAAAAATAAGTTTCATTTCTTCAACATTTTGCTTTAAATGCTTTAAAAAAAAAAAATGTGACTGTTTCTCCCTTCTCCTGACCGTGATTTTACAGATGAAGAAACAGAAGCCCAAAGTGATTAAGTGATTTGTCCAAGGTTGCCAGGTCCTGACCCCAAAATTTATCATTCTTTCCACCACATCATGCTGCTTTGCAATGCCTTCTCCCTTCCCCTTCTCACAAAAAACCTGACTCTAACCCTAACTCACTGAATGCTAGAGACAGAAGGGTCATTGATAAAGAGGTTGAAGTCCAATTAATTGACCTGCCCAAAGTCACACAACTAATCAGTGGCACAGCCAGGTCTTGTGACTTCTGTTGTTGTTGAATTGTTTCAGTCATGTCCAACTCTTCATTTGAGGTTTTCTTGGTAAAGATGCTGGAATGGTTTACCGTTTCCTTCTACAGTTTATTTTACAGATGAGGAAACTGAGGCAAACAGGGCTAAGTGATTTGCCCAGAGTCATTCAGCTAGTAAGTGTCTGAGGCCAGATTTGAACTATGGAAGATGAATCTTCCTGACTCAGGCCCCCTAATTGCCCTACAGTTTTTTCCCCACTATACCATGCTGTCTTTCTGCCTCTTTTAAAGTGACTAAAAATATTTAAACCAGGCTACCATAGCAGGACATCTTCCTCCTTAGAGAAGTGTGATGGAAATCACTGCATTTGGAGCCAAGAGAGCCATGTTCTTGCCCCAGTTCTGCTATTTATTCCCTGGGTCACTTTAGACAAGTCTCCTTCTTCTTCATCCATAAAATGATGGCACTAGATGACTCTAAAATCTTTTCCTGCTCTAAGTCCTATGATTCCATCCCAATTATTGATCACATTTTCAGAAGATCAGACCTGTCATTGGCATAAGGAACTCCCTTCATCAACACAGATCAGTGTCTACTCTGCAAGAGATGTGATAGGGCAAAACTGCCTCTGGGACTTAAATGGCCTTAGCTTCCCTGCCACAGCTTTACTCCCCAGCCAACAAGGGGTAAGCCCAGGACAAAGCTACCCCTGGGAAATAAATGACCCCTGGCTTTCCTGAGGCAGTTCCCAGGTCCTAAAAAGTCCAGGCTCATGGAGCTTGTGTCTCTCACACATGGTACTGGTACACAACATCAAACAAGTCAGTCTACCCCAATGACTACTAACCAGCATTTCCAGATGAAGAGGAGGGGGTCGGTCCCATCCAGAGAAGCCTATGGCCAACCTTCTATTTTTTCAAATGAGGAAACTGAGGCCCCGCATAGGGGTGAAGTGATTACTTCATCATCAAGCAGCCCCTACCTGGATCTCCTGACTCCCAGCACAGGGTTCTTCCATTGTTGTGTTAGGGCTAAATAAACCTGCTCCTTGTTAAATGCTTAGTGACTTGCAAGTGTCTTATTTCACCCAGTAGTCTTGGACTAAGAGGGTGTTGTCACTGGAGCAATGTCCCTGACTGTCTGGGGGGCATAGGCCATCCATGTCAGAGACTAAACATGAGGCTGCCTAGGAGGCAGATTCTCTTTCCACTATTAAGATGGATATCAACCGGGAGCAAAAAGTATAGATGAAAAACAAAAGAAACCAAAAAGCGTTCCCACACTCTCATGGATTCCACTTTTACTAACGTTATCGTGTTCTATATCTCTCTCTGTGTATGCTTACGTTCCTGTGCATGCACACAGCACACTCCCATTAATCTTATAATCTCAAGGGCAAAACCAAAAATGGCTGATGGGAATGCGTCAGTGACACATCATCCTTTCTCTCTAATTAAAATTTAATCTCAGTCATGGGGCTCCACAAAAGAGCCTAGGCTCTCTGCATGCAACCATTCAAGTCTTCTCAGGCAAAATGAACTCCACTGAAATCCAGGCTTTTTATAGGAATCTATGATTTTTCTGGTTTGCGAAGTGCTTTATAAACATTTTCTCATTTGATCTTCATAACAACCCTGGGACAGCAGATGCTATTACTATTCCTATTTTACAGATGAGGAAACTGAAGCAGACAGGCTAAGTGACTTGCCCAAGGTCACACAGCTGGGTTCAAATTCAGGTCATCTTGACTCTAAGTCCAAGACTCTCTCCACTGTGCCCCTGAGCTGCTTTCCTGCCATGTAAAGTCTTGCTGTAATGCTTCGTTGGCCATGTGAAGGTAGCACCTGCTTCTCCAAGACTGCTAGAGAAGTACCAGCCCTGGCAGCTTCCAAACTGCAAAGGGCTCTTACATGGGTCTGCTGTTCAGTCTGGACAAGTACCTCCTATTGGCAACATTCCCTTGGGTTCAATTATCCAGAGACAATTCCTTCTTAGATTGATATAACCAACTCGCATCTCTCTCCTGAACTAATCTCACATCGACAAGCACCTACTAGTCATTTCCGGTTGGATGTTCTATATGGGTCTCGAGCTCAACACAGCCAAAACTGACCTCATTTTCTTTTCTCTAATATCTTCCCCTCTCCTGAATTTTTCTGTTGTTGTAAAATGCACCACTATCCTCACAGTTACACCAGCTTAAAACACTAGTGTCCTCCTCACCATCATCTTCACATCCAAAGTGTTGCCAAGTTTTGTCAATCTCCCACATGTGGTACAGCTCCTCTCCATTCACGCGGTCACTATCCAATTCAGATGCTTAGCAACTCTTGACTTAGCTGTTGCCATGGCTTCCTGCCTTGATTTTCTCTTGCACTCCTACTCAGCTTCATCACTAGCCCCCATCCCTCAGATTAGACTATGAGACCACATGATTTAACAAATGCTTACTGACTGGCTCTTCCCTCTTCCCACCACACAGTCACCAAACAGGTCTGCCAATGTCATACCCCTTCCCCAACCCCCTCAACAAAGTCCATGGCTCCCTGTCACTTGTAGGATTATAAACTCCTCTGTTTAATATTTAAATCTCTTCACAGCCTAGTGCCTCTCTCTTTCCAGCCTTATGACATATTCATTCCCCTCCTGGCATTCATACTGGTCCACTCACTGGCCTTCTCACATGTCATCCATTTTCCATCCCAGTGAGTTTGTACTGGCTGGCCATTCTCCAAGTCTAGGACACAGTCACTCTTTCCTCACTGCCACTTCAGAGAATCCTTCTGTCCTTAAAGATTCAGTCCTGCTACCATGTGCACCAAAAGTCTATATTTTGGACAAATCTCTATTTCCTTATATACTTCTCAACTGCATGTTTAAAATGTTTTAACATTCATTTTTTAAAATTTTGAGTTCCAAATTCTTTCCCTCCCTCTCCCGTTCCTCCTCCACCCCTTGAGAAAGCAAGCTTGATATCAATTATACATGGGAAGTCATGCAAAACATATCTCCATGTTAGCCATATCTGTACCTGAATGCTTAACCTTCTTTTGATTAATCCCCTTGACTTCTGGGGAAGTCCAATGCTACGGTGGTTTGCTACCTATACTGCTAAGTGAAAGAAATGTGAAATTTTATTTACAGCCTAATGAAGGTGAAGACATAATTATTCTGGCCATCCAAGTTCACAGACCTCCCCCCAAAACTATGAACCCTAGACTAAGAGTCCCCTCGCTACTACCCCCCTAAGCAGCTGGTACGTCTTCCCCAAAACACCATGTATTCACTTTGCATACTTTATCAAGTATTGACATATGTTCATTAGAGCGTAAGGTCCTTGGAGGCAAAGCCAGGTTTTTTGTCTTTGTATCCCCACAGCTTATCGAAGTACCTAGCACAGAGTAGCTACTTAATAAATGCTTATTGATTCACTGACACCAAACCAGTCCCTGCCCAGGAGAACTTATAAAGGCCAAGGTCATCAACTGCATCCCAGGCCATCACCAGTTGTCTTGACTTTTGTCTTACCACTGGACATTGATAACTCTGGAGGAAAGAGTGAGGCTGATGACTTAGCACAGTTCTGCCTCACTTAAATCCAATTCACATGCAAGTCAAGGTATTATCCTGTAATGTCATCAGTCCTCATCCAGAATGAATGATGAACAATAACAACATTTTACTGTGGATTAGCCCATAGAGGTTGGAGACACATCTGGCAACCCATGGAGGTCACCTTTCTGAGCCATGATTCATCTCTATAGAGGAAGCCCCAAATCAAGAGTTCTGCAGTTTCTTTAAGTACTGCAAAGCACAGAAATGACGAATGTCTTGGTTCCCCATGGGTAATCAATAAATGATACTGACTGACATGTAATTCCAATGGTTTGGATCATTTTAAAGGGTATTGAAGTGGTACAGAACAAGTCATGTCATAGGTTTGCATAATAATCAATAAATCTGTTTTAAAGGCCTACTATGCACCAAAGATTTTCCTTCAATTATTTTCTGTTTCATGTTCCTCGCTGCCCTCTCTGGCTTCTTGTCTGAAGTAACTTTAATTCAGTTCAACAAATATTTAACAAAGCCTCTACTCAGTAACAAGGACTGAGTGACCAGAACAAAAATAATCCCTGCCCTCTAGGGGCTTACTTTATGGTAGGAGGATATAATAGCTAAGCAAATCAATCACTAAGCATTTAGATTTCTAATTTCATTAGAACACCCATATCTTTCTTAGCGTAGAAACAACCCCATCAGGAGTCAAACACAACCAAACAACCACCACAGGTATCCCTCAGGGTTCTGTCCTGGGCCCTCCCCTCTTCTCCCTTTACAAGACTTCATCCAATCTCATCAGCTCCCAAGGATTTAATTGCCATCTCTATGCACTATTTCTTAAAGCTATCCACCTTATAGAGTAAGGTATATAATTTAAGTAAGGTATATAAGGTAATAACTTCTCTACTGCCAATGTTTGCTGCGAGAGTACATCCATGAAGTTCTATTGTGGTAAATGGAAAACAGGGTTGGTGATAAGAAGGTCATATGATGTACAAGTCTTCAGCAGTAAATGACCATCATTGTTGCTGTTTCCAACTCCCTGCCAAGTCTGATAGTCTGAGTCTACTCTAGCATTAAAGTCACCCAGAATTATAAGCTTGTCCTCTTTTGGCACACTGATGATAAGGGAGTCAGACAAGATATGACAGTGACAAAGGCAATGTATGGTGCAGAGTGCTGGACTGATCATAGACTCATCCTTTCCAAGCTAAATATTTGCATTCATCAAAAGTGCCATTCCCCAAGGCAAAATGACTGACACAAGAATTAATGTCAACAAATTAGAGCTCTTCTCTGAGAGTGAACAGTTTGCTGCTGACTTGGAGGGAAAGTTGAGCCAACACATAGTTGGCAACCATGGAGCAGGAAAGGAGTGGGCAACTTTCAGAGATTTGGTGTACAGAACTGCATGTGCTCATCCAGGTCAAAACACTCACAAACACCAAGACTGGTTTGATGAAAATGATGGGGAAATTCAGAAGCTGCTAAATGAAAAATGAAAACTCCACAGGATACACCAGCAGGATAGTTCATCCACCTTTAAGAAGGCAGAATTTAATTCCATCAAAAGCAAAATACAAGCAAAGCTTAGAGAGATGCAGGATTCCTGGCTCAGTAAGAAGAAAGATGAAATTCAGTTTTATACTGATAGTAACAGTCCAAAGCACTTTTATGATTCCCTGAAAGCTATTTATGGACCAAAAACCTATAGTGCATCACAACTACTCAGTGTTGATGGAGCCACATTGATTAGTGATAAGGACATGATTTTAGAGAGAAGGACTGAACACTTCCATAGCGTTCTCAACAGACCATCATCAGTCAATGCTAAGGCCACTGACCGTTACCTCAGGTTGAAGTCAATCCCTCCTTTAGCTGAACTTCCAAATGAAGAAGAGCTTTTTGAGTGCCCTTAGGCTCCTTTCATGCAGCAAAGCACCTGGTGCTGGTTCTATTCCAGCTGATATTTACAAGGTAGGGGGACCACTGCTCATACAAAAGCTGACTGAAATTTTCCAGGTTATATGGCAAGAGGAAGTTATCCCCCAGGGGTCCAAGGATGCCTCCATTGTCCATCTCTATAAAGGTAAAGGGAATAGATTGTCCTGTGACAATCACAGGGGTGTCTCTCTCTTACTCACTGCTGGCAAAATTCTTGCTAGAGTCCTGCTTAATAGGCTGATCCTTCACTTAGAAGATGGTAATATACCTGAGTGCCAGAGGAATAGTCGATATGGTGTCTGCTGCTCAACAACTCCAAGAGAAATGCTAGAAGCAATACAGAGGTCTGTACACAACATTTGTAGATCTGACCAAGGCCTTTGACACTGTTAGTCATGAGGGCTTATGGAAAATTATGGCAAAATTTGGTTGCCCGGAGAAGTTCATCAATATTGTACATCAATTTCATGATGGCATGTTTGCCTGGATTCTGGATAGTGACCAATGCTCTTGTGCCTTCCCAGTTACCAGCGGAGTGAAGCAGGGCTGTGTGCTTGCTCCCATGCTTTTTAGCATGATGTTTTCAGCCATGTTGACAAATGCTTTCAATGAGGATGAATACAGCATCAAGGTCAACTACAGCAACACTGATGATAAGTTCTTCAATTTGAAAAGGCTACAAGCCAAGACCAAAGTGGAGGGAGTGTTGGTGCATGATTTTCTGTCTGCAGATAATTGTTCACTCAATGCAGCCTCTGAAGCTGAGATGCAACAAAGTATGGATCAATTCTCTGCTGCCTGTGCTAACTTTGGCCTAATAATTAACACCAGGAAAACACAAGTGCTCCATTAGCCGCCACCACACCATCCATATGTGGAATCATTAGTTACCACAAATTGAGAAGTTTTGAATGCTGTGGATAAGTTCATTTACCTTGGTAGTATATTTTCCAGGGATGTACACATTGACAATGAGGTTCATGCATGTATTACCAGAGCTAGCTCAGTGTTTGGGAGGCTCCAAAGAAAGGTTTGGAAGAGAAGAGGCATTAGACTGACTACCAAACTGAAGGTCTACAGAGCTGTTGTGCTGACCTCATTGTTGTATGCCTGTGTAACATGGAGAGTCTACCAGCACCATGCCAGGAAACTGAATCACTTCCATATGAACTGTCTTAGGAAGATTCTGAGGATCATCTGGCAGGATAAGGTACTAGACATTGAAGTCTTTGCTCGAGCTGAATTGCCAAGCATTCAAACTATGCTTCAGAGAGCACAACTCCGATGGTCTGGCCATGTTGTCCAAATGCAAAATGTACACTTGCCAAAAAGATTATTTTATGGAGAACTCACATGGGGCAGGCAATCATGTAGTGGTCAGAAAAAGAGATACAAGGACACTCTCAAGGTCTTTCTCAAGAACTTTGGATTCGACCGTGTAACATGGGAGACAGTGGCACAGGACCGCTCAACATAGTGCGCCCACATCAGAAAGGGTGCACTTTGAGCAAAGCAGAATTGAGACAGCACAAAGTAAAGGCAGGATATGCAAATTTGGAGTATCGACCCCAAATATTTATATGGACAATTGCCTGGACTCTCGCTCCTCTAGGACTACTTAGTCCTTTGGCTTCCTTTAAGTCCCAACTACAATCCCACATTCTATAGGCAGCCTTTCCCCTTGCTGCTGCTGTTCAGTTGTTTCAATCATGTCTGACTCTGTGACCCCCATTTGGACTGTTCTTGGCAAACATACTGGGGTGGATTGCCATTTCCTTCTCCAGCTCGTTTTACAGATGAGGAAACTGAGGCAAACAGAGTTAAGTGACCCACCCAGGGTTCACTACATTTGAACTTCCTGACTCTGGGTCTAGTACTCTATCACTGTGACATCTAGCTGCCCTATTCCTAAGCTTTTCCACATTCCCCTTAATTCTAGTGCCTTCCCTCTGTAAGTGATTTCCATTTACTATGTATATAGTTTCACTTTGCATTTATTTGTTTTCATGTCTCCCCCATTACACAGTAAGATGCTTAAGGGCATGGATAGTCTTTTGCCTCTCTTTATAACCCCAGGGTTTAGCACAATGCCTGGCACATAGTAGGTACTTACAACATTCTAAAGGAGATTTTTATAGGGAAAAAACAGCCTGTACATCAAACACAAAGTAATAAGTAGGTGAGGATGAAAGATCTCCCACAGGTGGCCAGCCTTAAGCTGAGCACTAAAAACGGGGATTCCAAGGAGTAAACAAATACAATAGCACAAAATAATTTCAAAAGGGAAAAAAAAAAATCACTGATGGAGATCAGTTAAGGCCTTAAGTAGGAGATGGCAACACCCAAATGATGCTTGGAGTGAAGTTGGAGATTGGAAGGGTCAGAGGTGAGGAAGAGAATTTCAGGCATTGAGGACCATTTAAAGGTAAAGAGGCTGGAGAGGCAATGCAGTACAGAAAAGAGGTCCAGGGAACAGTTAGCAGCCTAGTATGTCTGGCATGAAGGGGAGGAATTTGAAACAGGGCTGCAGAGATCCTTGGGATACAGATTATAAAGGGCTTGAATGCCAAGCCAAGCATTTATCTTAGAAACACCTGGGAGTCACTGAAGATTTTTAAGAGTGGTCAGAACATATCAGATCTTGCACTCCCCAGGGCGAAGGTTACGGCATCCCAGTGCATCCCCACTCCAGGTGCCACTTACCAGTAATGGTGCAGGCATCTCGGTATTTCCTGCAATTGGACACATCTTCCAAGGCTTCACTTACATAGTGCTCTTCGTGGATGCCCGGGCTGCAGGCTAAGACCGCATGGTCACAAGTCTCAGGAAGGGGCACAGTGGTGGCCAAAATGTCGGTGGGCAAAGCTGTGGCGTCCAGCTTGGCAAGTTTCACTGGGATATACAAACTGCCATGGGGGGACAAATGCTGGGAGCTGGAGGGATCAGGTCTAGGTCTTGTGGACACAGCAGCTCTTTGAAAAGGGTCTGCAAGAAGAATATCAGATCAGTAGAGGAATGAGGTAAGTTCTGCAGTACCTAAGTAGACATTCACAAACATAACTAGTGAAAGAGATACTTATTTAGAAACATAAATTATCTCCTTTTGTATTTAAACAGATGAGTCTGCAGGAAAGACTTAGACAGAATATGTGAAGTCCCTTGGCAAGACTCAGGCACTTGTCCTTCTCCCTAAGTAGACAGAGTAGGGAGTGATAAACCAATAACAGTCATACCTGGGGCAGAGCTGAAATCAATCACCTATAAGGACTCCTGGTTTACAGATCCCACCCCTCAGGCTTCCCCACCATTCCTACTTCCCTTACCCTAATACTCCCTTCCCCCTTCCCAAATTAAATCAATCCCCCATTGTGTCTTAGGCTACAGGAAAGGTGTGGTAATCAACAATCCTAAAGTTAGTAAGCTTCCTCATCCATTAAGAAGGAGCTAGGTGGCTCAAAGGATAGAACACTGGGGCTTGAAGTCAGGAAGACCAGAGTGGACAAGTCACTCAACCTGTTTGTCTCAGTTTCTCATCTGCTAGATGGGCTGGAGAAGGAAATGGCAAATCACTCCAATACCCATGCAAAGAAATCCCCACATGGGGTCATAGAATCAGACAAGACTGAACACTGAACCACAAAAATATCCCAGGACTTAGTCCGGTAATGGACACAGATAAGTCCTCAATGAGTGCTTGTGGATTAGATTTATTAAGACTGAACATTTAATCTATGATAACACAGGTGAACAGAAACTTAAGGCCTGAGAGCTAATACTTCTCCCTCAAAGGGCTCAAAGAAGTAAAAGTGAATTATTAAATTACAATTTGACAAAAACTGTACCTATAGTCTATGGTTTCTGAAGTCCCTTTGGAATCTAAAATTCTGGGATACAACAGTCTTCCTGAAATGTTCAAAAGAACTTTTGCTGCTGATATTAATAACTCTGCCCATAAATAAGGAGAACCTAATCTAAAATCAGAACTTTTTGTAAAATTTTTTAATAAAGTCTTTAAGAAAGCAAGGATTCTTTAAAGATGACGTCACTTCTAGGCTTTACAATTAATTGGTACAGGAAGTTTTGGTTTGGGTACATAAAGTTAGTCCTGATGTAAATTTTCAGTATGGTTACTTCATTGTCTTAATTATTACCTTGTCATGGATCAGTCTCCACTGACCTTCAAATTACAAAAAAATTTTTGTTGTTTCAATCATGTCTGGCTCTTCATGTCCCCATTCTGGGGTTTTCTTGGCAAAAATACTAAAGTGGCTTGCAATTTCATTCTCAAGCTCATTTTACAAATGAGGAAAGTGAGGCAAACAAGATTAAATGACTTAACCAGGGTCACACAGTAAGTGTTTGGGGTCAGATTTGAAAATAGTACTTCAGAATAATTGGGATTAGAACCTACTACTTTTTATCAATAGACTTAGAATTTTCTAAGTATTTCTCTTCTTCAATCCGATAGCTTTAAATGTACTGGATACAGGGAATGACCATTAGCATTAGTTAAAAACCATGTTGATTTGTGAGAAGAGTAAAGCAAAGGGTGAAGAACGGGTTGAGTAAGCTCAAATTTAATTTAGGATTTTTAAATTTAATTTTAATTTAATTCAATTCACAAGCATGTATTAGGCATATGCCACAGGCCAGATACTGAAGGCACAACAAAGTGTAAAACAATTCCTACCTTAAAGCAGCTTACTTCTGCATTATGAGTAGATTCTACTGAATATGACACAGTGGGGAAAGAAAAGCTTTGGACCTAGTCAGTTTTAACAGATACTTTCTTATCACATCCCCATGAAGTGTGGGAATTACAAATATAATCACCATTTTACAAATAGGGAAACTGAGACACAGAGTGACTGATTAACCTGACTTTAGATCACAGAGCTAATCGGTGTCAGAGTTGGGATTCAAATCAAGGTTTGCTGACTTCCAAGTCCAGCCCAGTCCCCTTCATGCCGTCCCCATGCCACCCTCTGTGAAGGCTGTGATTTCAAAAGTGAAGACCTTTCCCCATAACTGGGACTGGCATATCTAAAATAATAATAACAACACAGGCTTAACTGTATTCCTACACAGGGATCTTAGGAATGTTTTGTATCCAAATTATGTGAGTTTTGTCCATAACAAGATCTGCTTAACCAGCCACAGGGCAGAGATGCAATGACTTGAAGTGAACAATGCTGAGATAAAAGCCCTGAAGGGCAAAGTACACTCTTTATTCATAACTGCTGACAGATATAATCATTTTCCATTCTGAGTTATGCCTTGTTGCCCTTTACCATGAAACCTTCAAGAATTTCAGAGCTGCTCTGTTTAGCGGTAGACACACTTCCCTGGAAGTTGGCCTCGGTCTCCCTCTGCCCACACCAAATCTCGCTTCAGTGTTTGTTCAGTTATATCTGACCTTCCATGACTCCATTTGGGTTTTTTGGGGCAAAGATACTGGAGTGGTTTTCTATTTCCTTCTCCAGCTCACTTTACAGATGAGGAAATAGAGGCAAACAGGGTTAAAAGACTTGCCCAAGGTCACACAGCTGGTAAGTGAGGCTGCCTTTCAACTCAGGTCTTCCTGACTACAGGTCCAGCACTCTGTCCCCTGCATCACCAGCTGCCCCAGGGTTCAGTGGTGTTATTCAAATAGCTTAATTGGCCTCCTGCCTTGAGTCTCCCCACTCACTCCAATTCATTCTACATTCAACAGCCAACATTACTTTCTTAAGTGCAGGTTTGGCCAAGTCACACTCCTAACTCACTAAATTCTGGTGGATTTCTATTATCTCCAGGATCAAATATAAATTAAGTGCCTTTGTTTGGAATTTAAAGTTCTTCAGGACATGGCTCCTTCCTAGTCTTCAAGGCTTATTTGCTGCTCCTCACATTTCCTGCCTTCCTCTCTTACTCCCTTCTTTCTTTCCTTCCTTCCTACCCTGCCTCCCTTCCTCCCAGAATGCTCTCTTCTCTCCCCTCTGCCTCTTAGAAACCCTAGTTTCTATCCCTGACTCAGTTCAAGCACTACCTTGGGCAGGAGGCCCCTTCTCATCCTCCTAGCTGCTATTGCCTTCCAATAAAAAAAAAAAATAACACCTTTTATCTGTATTTAGTTTATGTCTTTTTACCTACATGGCTCCTCTATTAGAATGTAATCTTCCTGAGAGCAGGGGCTATTTTTTTATTTCTGTTTGTAAACTCAATACTTAACATGGTACATAGTACATAGCCGGGCACACAGTAACATCTTAATAAATGCCTTTTGATTAAAAGTAAGCCTCCTACTACTAACAGATTATCAGATTTCTAAGAGGTAATAGTAAGGAGGTAAGCATCATACTATTAGCAGATTATCAGATTAACAAATAAATTATGGGTATGAATTTTAAGGCAGCTGTGACAACAGCCCTACATGTCCTTTCCAGTATCTATCCTTTAGTCAAATTTCATGATCACATCATTAAAAATGCCAAACATTTATTTGCTTACACATAAAATTTGTATTTTTTGTCATAAACTTCAAAATTCCTTAAGTTATCTCTCAGTGTGTTTCCTTAAATATAATCTTTACTAAAAGAGAAATGAACACATCCTTCCAATCCACCTTTTTAACTCTGCCTCAGTTTCCTCATCTGTAAAATGAGCTGGAGAAGGAAATGGCAAACCACTTTAGTATCTTTGTTATGAAAATCCCAAAAAAAGGTCACCGAGATTCAAACACGACTGAAAAATGACTAAACAATAAAACATACACAAATGTGTGTGTGTGTGTACACAAATACATATATAACTGAATATGTGTAACTATAACTATATGTGTGTGTATGTGACTAGTTATTTCCTGCCTGTTAAAATAAGGTCAAATTTTGTATGACATTCCTCATTGCTCTCACAGGATCACAGATTTGTAGCAGGAAGGGACCTCAGATGCCACCTACTCCAACCTCCTCATTCTAAAGATGAGGAAACTGAAGCTGTCAGTGTAGTGATTTCCTTAGGAAACCCCAGCAATGTCTGGTAGTGACTCCATATCCCATGTTTTTCATCTTCAGTATCTTCTCACTCTCTTTGAAATGACTGATCAGGACATTGAACATCCTGAAGTTTCTGAGGAATCATTAACCTTTGGCTAAAATTCTCAATTTTTGCTTCTGAATCCTATTTTGTGACCCTCTCCTGCTCACTCTCCTGCTGAAGTCACCAAGGTAATAATACTAAAATAACAGCTGACATTTAAATCATCTGAAGGTGTACAAAATGCTTTCTTCGCATTATCTCATTTGATCCTTAGAGCAGCCTGTGAAGCAGTAGGTACTATTATTGACTTAATTTAGAGAATCTCGTCAGGTTCTTTATGTAATGCCTCTACTTCATCCTATACAAAGGATGATGATATGTAAGTGACCATTATATTTGGAATGGTCTGTTTGATCATGTTCCATGTGAACCAAGTGTCCAATGATGTGTCACTGATTGTTGACTTTGGACACAAGATGAAAACAATTTTGGTTCCTTTGCCCTCCTTCCAAGAAGGATCCGTAGGTTAGCTTTCCATGGATCTACTTCTTAATAACCTCTGGGATGAGGGTCAGTTCCCTAACTAGGGGATAAGGATCTCATTTTGTCTACCATTGCTGTTGATTAGTGGTTTTAGTCCTGTCTGACTCTTCATGATTGCATTTGGAGTTTTGAGTTTATTTTTTCCAAAGATACAGAGTGGTCTGCCATTTCCTTCTCCAGCTCATTTTACAAATGAGGAAACTGAGGCAACCAGAGTTAGGTAGCTTGCCTAAGGTCATAGTTAGGAAGTGTCTGAGGCCAGATTTTAACTCAGGAAGATGAGTCTTCTTGACTCTAGGCAGGGTACTCTATCCATTGTGCCACCTGGCTGCCCTATTTTGGTGCAAGAAAAATTAAAATGCTAGATTACCGTCTGAATCGAGGATTTGGCATCAAGTAAGTTTGGCCACTTTCCAGTTTTCAAAAGCACTTTCAACATCTGTTAATAACTTTGCTTCCTCATAAAACCACCACATAGGAAAGCAGACCAAGGTATTACTTTTACAGAAAAGTAAACTGAGACTCAGAAGAGTGGAAGTAACTTATAAAAGTCACAGGGTTAGCCAGTGGAAGAACTAGAGCTATAAACTTGTCTCCCTTTTTTTTTTTTAACTTCCAGACCTAACATGCTGAAATCCCCATTTAAATCCATATTGTCATGGTGATCCAATGAAAAAACGTTTAGTACTCTGCAAAGCATGAAGGCCACATAAATTTTCAGTAATGTTTGAGTTTGGCAGAATTGTAAGTTTAAAAAAAAGGAAAAAAATACCACAAGACCTAAAGGTTCCTGAAAGGGTCCAACCTGCCTGTGGTGGGATGGAAAAAGCCTTGGACTGGGAGTCAGGTGACCCTAACCCACTAGTGCTGCATGCCCACAGAGTAATCACTTCACCCCTACAGGGGAAGCCTCTATTTCCTCATTTGAAAAATGAGAGGGCTGGATTTAACATCCTCCAAGCTTTTCCTATTTGGTCCTATAAATGGAATGTGAAGGGAAAGAAGGGAGAGAGTGGAATGAAGGGGTTCTTGTTCACCTCCTAGATCCCTCTTCTCCGAGCTTAGCACATTATTCCTTGCATGGTTCACCTGGTCCAGTCTTTTCACTGAGCTCATCATCACTTTGTGGAGGGAGCTCCTGGTTTCACATAAGTACAGGCTTCCCAAGAGAAAGACCTTATTCCTCTGTAAAAGAACAGGCTCAGCCAAGAGGTAAGAGAGAGTCAAGGCCAAGTGTGATGAATAATAATGTGGCCAGACTGGCGCTCAGTAGCCAGGGAGGTTCCAAAACGTTTATATTTGAACATCTCTGCTTGAATCCCCAATAGATGCAAAAGATTCTGAAAAAGCCTTCGCTTCTCTAAATGCTGGCCTCAAACTAAGTTAAGCTTTCATCACAAGGATAAATCATATAGAAAAAGTCTTGTGCGAATGGCTCCTCCAAGAATCAAAAGTGGTTTTGAATAAGAAAACATGTCCGAAAGGCAATGTATTTGGCTTTTAAATACCATGGCCAATAAGCCTTTCAGCAACGGGGAGAGAGAGGGAGAAAATGAATTTAAATTAACAGCCAGTTCTGTGCTTAGATTGAAAAAAAAAAACCTTTTTTTTTGAGGGGAGAAAAGGTAAGTGCTTCCACAAGTGCCACTAATTCTATGTGGGGAAATGCCACTGAGATAGGACTTGAACCCAGGTTTTCTTCACTTCAGGGTCATGCCTGTATCAGTGAATTAACAAACATGTTTAATAAGTTAATATTTGTATATCATTTGCTATATGGCAGGCACTATGCTAAGCATTTTACAAATATCACCTTATTTGATCTTCACAGCATTTCTATGATGAAGCTACTACTATTACCCCATTTTACAGGTAAGGAAACTGAGGCAAGTACCTACTATAGGCCAGGCACTGGGCTAGGGGATAAAGACAAAGAAAGAAAAGAAAAACATACAGACCCTTGCATTCTATTGGAATTCACTACAAGTTGCCTCTGCAATAACCAAGCAAAACACCTTGACTTATTGGCCACAAACCACTTCCTTTAGGAAGCTGCATGACCGACAGGAGTGTGCCTTCTTTTTTCTAATCTGTTGCTTTTATTGTATTCTCCATCTTGATAAACCAGAAGCCATCCCAAAGGAACAGGGAGGCCAACTGTGGGGTTTGTACTTGGATCCTATAACAAATCAAAATCTTTTGTTTGAGTCTTGCATCCAGCACCTGCAGTCGAGAAGTCTGGACAGGTACTCACCCAAAATGGGCATGAAGAAGCCCTCAACTGACCCAAACAATTGCCACTGATTCATAAAACAGTGGTATTTTAGTCTAGCCCTAGGGAAAAAATGACACTTTCTCCTCAGATACCTAAAAGTCAAGAAGGGTTTATTAAGAACCTACCACGCACCAGGCACCATGCTAAGTGCTGGGTACAAAGTTGAGCCAGGACTGCCCAACTGTTGTCAAAGAGTTTACGGTTCAGTGAAGAGATGACATGCAAACAAATGTCCTGCCCAGTTCTCTCTACCAAGCAGCTTTGTCCAGCATCATCAGGTGATACATTATTCCACAAATTCGAATTTACTTTTTTAAACACCAAAATCTGAATTACCTTAAGCATTCTGGAGGAAAATCTTTGCTCAGAAAAGCATTATGTCTTCCCTGCCTTCTTAAACACAGTAACTAAGCAGAGCTGAACCATTTCTTGATGTCTCCTGGTCACTACGATGAATATTCATTATCACACAGAACATATTCAATGACGTCCTCAAGGACTACTGAGCCATGGAGGTCTTTTGAACTTACCTCTACTAAATGGTCACAGATTGCTTTGCTTTTTAAAATTTTTTTTTACTCAAGGGTATTAGAATCTGTATTTTTCTTTTTACAAAACCTTTTTCCTCCTCCTTCCTCAAGGTCAGGCTGCTAACAGTCACCTTTCATGGCTATCAGTCAATTCTAACCTCCTGGCCTCTCTTTTTAAACTTTCTAACCTTTCTCTGGAAAGGAAATACACATTCAAAAAGCTTGTTGGAACTGTATCTAAAGAAAGAAAAGAGATCTGAGCAAACGTCTAAGAGATCCTCCTGAGTTAACTGCAAGAGCCTCATTGAAAATATTACAGACTCGGTGACATTTGGCAACTCAGAGGCTACTTTTGCTAATATTTTGGTTCTCAGATTATGTCGCAGATAGCTGAGGCTGCCAGATAAGTGACCTCCAGATATGTGATGGGTCATTATACCTTCAAGGCTATTTATTTAAATCCATTTAGCTCAGCTGGTGACAACCCAGCTCATAGTGAAGGTTTGGTCTCAACAGGAATTCCACAGACATTTAACTGTAAGTCTGGCCCCACTTTGTCCCAAAGTTCCTTCATGATGAGGGTCCAGCATAAATTGTCACTCTTCAGGAAACGACTCAAAGTGAAAAGCCAGCTGATATTGGTGTAGGAACACTACTTTCACGTAAGACATCATTCCACTGAAAAGTACAAAGAAGGTATTTAATCCCATTATTTTGGGGAGCAATCTGGGATTATGCCCAATAAGTTATTAAACTGCCTTATATGCCCTTTAACCCAGCAATGCCACCATTAGGTCTGTTTCCGAAGATGATTAGGGGGAAAAGGAAAAGAGTCTACATATTCTAAAATATTTACAGCAGCTACCTTTTTGTCGGCAAAGAACTGGAAACTGTGGGGATGCCTGTCAGTCGGGGTTTGTGATCATGATGGAATGCTACTGTGCTGCAAGAAATGAAGAACTTGATGATATTAGAAAAATATGGATAGCATGCATGAAATAACCAGAACACTGTATACAGTAATAGCAATATTTTAAAAGCAACTTTGAGCAACTAAGTCATTCTGACTACTATAAATACCCAGGTTAACTACAAAGGACATATGGAGACAACGTCTACATCCAGAGAAAGTAATGATAAATAGAAGCATGTATAGAATGATTTTACACACACAAACACACACACACACGTGTGTGTGTATGTGTCTAATGGTAGCCATCAGGGGGAGTTACATACTAATTTTATTATATATTTAAAAGGAATTGCAAGTCGTACATAAGAGACTTGCAGTTTCATGTGCAATCATCTTTTTTTCTGTTCTACTGTTTATAGAAATGCTTGTTTTATTTCTTAAGTTCAGAATACAATTAATAAAATTTGGAAAAAAACAAAGAAGGCATCTAACATTCATTTAATGAGGAGGGGACGGTGTCATGGTAGCAACTAAGAGAAACACCATTTTAGCAGGGCTGTTCTACCCTCTTCTCTTTCTCTACCTCATTTAACCTCTGTGACAATCACTCACTTGGATGTAATGCCAGTTCCTGAAATAACTGGACAAGTGGTTTAAGTGACAGAAAATATCCAGAAGAAGGTTAGCTGTTGGGTATGGAGATAAGGTAATTTATAGATTTGGGGACAAATGGGTTTTGGGTAGAGGGTGCTGGGTAGAACAAGTTCAACTTAGATGATACTTGAATTGTTTATTCAAAATATAAAGGAACCACCAAAAAAAATTTACTATATCTTCCCAAGCAAGGGTTCTCCTTATGGGGAACTAGTTTGTCTTTTCTTTTGTCCCTAGATAAGGCAGAGGAAAGATGTACCTGTGAATTAGACAAGAATTTCCCTCAATGCCTTGGATGCCAAAAGTGCTTACTAAATGCTTGATTAGTTGAATAAAAAAGGAGAAAAAAGTGAAGATTTCCAAACTTATTCGATTCTTCAAAGCCTTAACTATAGCCTTGTCCCTTTTTCTACCTTACTGAGAAAGTTATTCATCCCTCCACCACACAGTGAAATTTCTGGGTCTTCTTCCATACTCTTCTCCCTTGTATCAAGGGAAGCAATGGATCTCTACCTTGCCCAGGTTAACTCTTCCTTCTTTCCCTTTATCCCATTCCTGCATCTCTCAGGACCATGCTCCATCAATTATCCCCCTCTTTCTAGCATAGTATCTCCCCCTCTACTGGTTCCTTCCTACAAATACCCAATTTCTCTTTAAAAAAAAATTTTTTTTAACTTTTCTTTAATTTTCCCTTTTTGCAAGTAGGAATGTTATTTTGGAGAAGTAGAAAAAGCGACTGGCACTAGACTCTGAGGTCTTGGGATCACTTTATTTCTTTAAGATACAGATTCCTCAACTCTAAAATTAAGGATTTAAATTAAATGGTTTCTGGGGTTCATACTGGCTCTAAATCTATGATTCCTTAATCTTTGGAGATGTCAAAAAGAGACCCTGGTGAAATGTTATAAAAAAATAATTTGAGGGGGCAGCTAGGTGGCACAGTGAATACAGTACTGGCCCTAGAGTCAGGAGGACCTGAGTTCAAATCCAGTCTCAAACACTTGACACTTACTAGCTGTGTGACCTTGGGCAAGTCACTTAACCCCAATTGCTTTGCATTTCCCCCTCCCAAAAAAAATTTGAGGAGGAAAGGATCACTTTCAAAGGAAAAAGGAAATGAGGTGGGGGTAAACAGTAAAAAAGTGAAAACTGAGCCAGACCCTTGAAGGAAATGAGGAATCTCACTGCAAGGATAGCAGAAAACATGAGCAAAAGAATTATTTTTCTCAATTAAGTTAGAATTGACAAGACATGGAAATTGATCAGATAGAGAAGGAAAGAGCTCTGGGTTCAAAGTTTGGATTCTAGGTGACTGAATGAGGGACAACCATCTATAGAGAGAAACGTTGGAGGAGGCAGGTTTGAGGGGAGAGATGGAGAAGTCCATTTTCAGAAAGATGAGTTACAAATTGGAAGAACTTTGAGTCAGAACCATGTAGGACATTAATATTTAAGGGATTGTTAGAATATGAAGAATCAGCAAAGAAGACAGAGAAAAAATAGAGATATAAGAGAAAAATCATGGAACAAGAGTGTTATGGATGCCAGAGGAGAACAGACCATCAAAAGGGTGAGAATACCTTTGTTTTTCTTCTGTCCACTCAATGAATCTCTTATAATATGACTTCTTTTCCAATAACCATTAGAATTTGTCTTAGGAAAAATCACCAATGACCTCTAGCTGCTCAATGTAATGACCTTTTCTCAGTCCTCATCCTCCATGCCCTCTCTGAAACCATCCTGTTTTTCTTTAGCCCACTGGTTTCCCTGACACTGAATTCATGTTTCCCTTACTAACTCAGACATCACCTAATACCTTTCAATGTCTCCTCTCCTCCTTCCCCAATCTCCTATATCCATACACAGATGATCTCCATAATGGTCATCTTTCCATGCCCACACACTCTTTCCCTTAATGATCTCATCCAATGATTCCTCTCTAGTCCCATCACCTACTCCAAACTCTAGATCCAAATATTTCCATCTGGTTATCTCCACCCAAACATCCTACCCTTACTGATACCTCAAAAATTCAATATACCCACAATGAACTCACTATCTCTTCATGAAAAAAGTTAGTTATAGACCCATTTTACTTAGAGGTGGACAGAACCTTAGAAGTCTTATAGTGTATCCCTCTCATTTTACAGATTGGAAAATTAAGAGCCAGAAAAGGGAAGTCACTTTGCTGGAGTGGGATGGTATGATCTCATGCTTCTGTTCTACCCATTTGGGTATGAGTTCCCCTTTCAAGTGGTTACAGTGCTGGTATGAGGAAGAAAGAGGAAGGGCATTGGGGTTAGAGCCCCACCAAACTACTAGCCCCTCAGTTAAAGCTACTTAGCTGGTAACAGAAGATCTGTGACTAGAACTGAGAAAAAAGGAAGACCAGTGAAAATAGTGAAAATTCCATCTGAGGAGGAGGAGCAAACTAGCCTAGCATAGAAGACAGGGTCCTGTAAGAGAAAGAGTAATGGATTTGGAATGGTTCTGTATTTACAACCTCTGGGCCTCAGTTTCTATAACTGTAAAATGGGAAACAGGGTAGGCTAGATGATCTTCTTCCAACTCTAAATCTACAGTTCTATGGCTTGGCTCTCCTGAAAGGTGGTAGAATGCCTGTCCATCATTAAAAAAAAAAACAAAACACAAGTCAGCTTCCTTCTTCAATGGAAATGAGTACTGGACAAAACTCATCTTAATCTTTAAAACCCAATAAAGACACATCTTTATTTTAGAACTCAAAGAAGTATGGCACTAAACTAAATTTGGATTTCTACATTCCCTATTCTAAAATTTACCCTCCCCAACACTTATCCTTCTGCCTACCCCTATTTATGTTGGGAATATTATTTTCTTCCTAAGTCAACTAAGTTACTCCTAAGAAGTCTGATCAAAGCAATAACTAACCATGTTCCCAAATGACCTATGATGAAGCGTATCAACCCTTCTCCTAACAGAGAGGTGATGAACTCAAGATGCTGAGACATGAAAACAGACCACCGTGTTATTTTGCACAACTATGCTTATTTGTTACAAGTTTTTACCCCCTTCCTTTCAATCAGTTTTTAATTGGGGACAGGAATAGAGGAAGGGTCTGTTAATAATAGCATTGCCAAATAATGTCATTGATGTGTGTGTGTGTGTCTGAGAGAGAGAGAGAGAGAGAGAGAGAGAGAGAGAGAGAGAGAGACAAATACACAATGCACAAAAGAAAACAGAAGGAAGTTCACAATGAAATATGTAAGCAGGTCAGTTTTGAAAGAAATACACAAAATTTATTATATACTTTAAAAAACGTGTGAAATGGAAATTGACAGTTTCATCCAGAATCCTCTAGTTTTGTTCTGTTGTCTTTATAGAAATACTCTTTTTCAATGTTTAAGTTCAAAATAACAATTATTTTTTAAAAAAGGAAAATTTCTTCCAAAGAATTAATTTATCTGGGCATATAGAAAAAATAAATTGGATCTGTCTCACGTAAAATATTCTGCAAACTTTACTTCAAGTCTACTGTTTCCCAGAGGATGACAACGGCAGTTGATCCAGGAGGAATGATGTAGAGGGAAAAAGAATGTTTCTTCCCCAACACTGGGGGCCTGGTGATTAACATGAAAGGAAGGGAGAAGAGAATGCTCTCTGCCTGTACCCAAAATTAGGACCTTAAAGTACCCATTTTGCAGTGGGACAATGTGAATAATTCAACAGGAATACTAGGCCTTACAACTCAAAATCCCAGGGCTAAATGTATTCCCTCCCTCTAACAGCCCTAAAGTACTGATCCAGATCTCTCCTTTGCCTCTGTCTGCTTCCCACGCCTAACTTGAAAAAATGATTAAATATAAGTACCCTGAAGGCAGGAACTAGACATTTTTGCCTTTGCATCCCCAGTCCCAACAAAGGATCTCAATAAATGCTTAAATTGAATGGGAAACAGAAGTTAATGGGTTTTCATATTCCAAAGATATTCAGAAGGTGCCAAATACTGTTAGATCCTATCAAAGAAAACTACCTCAGAGAAAATAAAATTGTTTTAAATAAAAAGGGTAAAAGAGAATGAGGAAAGACCTAGTTAAAAATTACACAGGTGTGACAGGTTAAGTATAAAGTAATAAAAAGAAAAATATTCCCTCAAAGTCAGTAAGTGAATAAACAATTATTAAGTACCTACTGTATGTCAGGCACTGTGCTAACTACTGGGGGATACAGAAAAAAGGGAAAAGTCAGTTCCAGCTCTCAGTCTAATGAATAACCAACAGAGAGAAGGCACTAAAATTAAAAGAGGTGGGAGTCTGGAAAGGCTTCCTGAAGAAAGTGGAACTTTAGCTGGGACTTGAAGGAAGTCAGCAGGAATAGATGTAAAGAGGGAGATGTCAGTGAAAGGAATGGGGGAAAGAAGAGGAGAATAAATATTTATATAGCACCTACTATGTGCCAGGCACAATGTTAAACATGACAAATATTATCTTATTTGATGCTGACAACCACCATGCAAAGTAGGTGGTATTATTATTCTCATTTTACAGTTGAGGAAACTGAGGCAAACAGGTTAAATGACTTGCCTAGGGTAACACAGATAGTAAATGTCTGAGGATGGACAACAACTCAGGTCTTCCTGACTCCCTCTCTCCCACTGCCCTGCCTCACTGCCAAGGGAAGCCAAAGGGAAGCCAAGAGTGGCGAACATCCCTTATTTTTCTGTAACTTGGGACAGTAATTAGAATGACAGTTTACAGTGTTTCACTCAGTTCTTCCATCTTCTTTCCCCAATCCCCAAGGTTGGACGGATGACTAGCATTTCAACATATACTTTACAGTCACAAAGACTTAGTTGGATTCAGATCCCAGCTCTGGTTCCTATGTGACTTTGAGCAAATGGCTTTACTCCTCTGGGTCTCAGTTTCCTCATCTGTAAAATGCAAAGGTTGATCTTGAAGACCTCTCAATTCTCTTCTAGCTCTAAATCTATGGTCCTACATGAACCTACAGCTAGACAGAGAAATAAAAATACAACTTTCTTGAAGGTTTTTTTGTTATTCAGTTGTTTTTCAGGCACATTTGACTTTTCACGACTTCATTTGGGGTTTTCTTGGCAAAACTATTGGAGTGGTTTGCCATTTCCTTCTCTAGCTCATTTTATAGATGAGGAAACTGAGGCAAACAGGGTGAAGTGACTTGCCCAAGGTTACTGTTAAGTTTCTGAAGCCAGATTTGAACTCAGGAAGATGAGTCTTCTTGACTCCAGGCCAGGTACTCTGTCCACTGTGCTACCTCACTGCCCCTTTCTTAAACCTAGAGCAAACATTCTTGACCTGGGGTCTATAAACTTGTTGGATTTTAAAACATATTTTATTAGTTATTTCAATATAATCAGTTTCCTTTGTGGTCTTAAACATTCTGGGTAGGAGTCCATAGGCTTGACCTGACTGCCAAAGGGGTCTATGACAATGGTTAAGAACCCTAGGGTTCAAGAGCTCCCCTGTCTTAGTTCACGTAAGGCCAGAGGCTGGCTGGAAAGATGGCAAAGGGAACCAGCTTCAGTAAAGGTTAGTCCCTCATCTCTTGTGCTAAACCACCACCAGAGCTATAACTCAGATAATCAACCCATAAACATGTATAAGCACTAACTGTGCACCAGCAGGCACTGAGCTTACACACAGGAGACACAAAGAAAGACAACAGTCCCTATCTTCAGGAAACTTACATTCTAAATGGGAAGAGTACTTATAAATAGATCCAAAAAGTCACAGGTTTTCCCCTGTGACTGCCTCCAATAGCACAGTAGTATGGGACTCAGCAGGAGGGTTTTTGGGCGGATTTCTTTGCCTTTGACCAGTTGAGAGACCACTCTGGAGCCTCCAACTACAAGGAACTGAAGAACGGGCAGTCCCATGAAAGAGAACCATACTTGGCAATACCTGCTGGGAGCAGCAGGGGGCCCTAAAGGGAAGAGAACCTGCATATTAAGGCTGGAAATTAACACAGCTTTGGGAGAGGGATAGTCATTGTTGAGTCTCTGATCTAATCTTTCAATTAAAAAAAATTCCACCTCCTCTTCCTCCTCCTCCTCCTCCTCCTCCAAGACTGTGAAGAACATGCTTGAAATTGGAAAAGGGAAATGGGGAGCACCATGCGCAAATTTTCTCAAATGTCCTAAGTGGAGATTATGAGCCAGAAAAATAAAGAATTGCCCAAAATAACTTGATCAGCCTTCATGTCATAAACATCTCTGTCCCAAGGGTTTACAAGTACACAAAAAAGGGACAAGACAAAAGGGGATAAGATGGGAGGTTCTTTTTTTTTTTTTTGTAACAGCCGCAGTGTGCAAGGACTGTTTCTGATAGACTTAGTCCTTCACAGCAATGCAAGGACCCAAAACATTCCCAAAGGACTTGAGGCAAAATGCCATCCACATCCAGAAAAAGAACTATGGAGTTGGAACGCAGAAAGATGGGGGATTCCTAATGAAATAGGTCCACTTAATCTAGCTTCTCATCAATTACATAGTGTAACATATGATAAGAGTTTCTGAAAATAATTCTGCCACAGCACTTGCTGTGGCTGTAGCCATCTATGTAGGGCATTTTAAGGTTTGCAAAGTGCTTTTACATAGATTATCTCATTTCACTGGAAACTCTCTAAAACATGTGACAATTACTGAGCAGAGGGCATGCTGGTTAGTGAGACGTGCAGAAGGAAAGCCAGTGGTTTATTATGTAAGAGTTCTCTGCTCGCTATAGTTCCTTGCAGCAAATTTATAATAGACTATAAATAGATTCACTCCTCCCTCCCCCCACTCCCTCCACCTTTCAAAACCCTAGAAAACTGCAAAGGAAAGCTAAAGTGACTTCTTCCAACTTTCACCCAAAATGTAGCCTATAGTAACATCTCATTGTAAATTCAAGAAAAATGTTGCTACACAGAGTTTGGGGGTAGATTCTATAGAACTAACAGATAACCTGGGAGATTCCAGACACTGCTAGATATATAATTAAAACATCCGTGTAATTAATAAGGAGTCCTAGATTTGGAGTCAGAAGCCCTGAGGTCAAATTCCGGTTCTGTGTCTGTTTGACCTTGAGAAAGTCACTTAAATTTTCTGAGGTTCTCAGTTTCTTCATCTAAAATGAGAGGGCAGAAATAATTTGCAAATTTCCCTACAGTGCTAAACTCCACCACATTATGATCCAATAAGAAAGTATTTTCTATCTTGGAAATCAAGTGCAGGACAGTAACAAGGAAGGTAGGTCCAAACCTGTTAAAAAGAAGGTGTAATTTCTCACAGCGCATGCCCCTGAGTCTTGATCACTGGGGAACTGCTCTAATACATTTCTCATTCTTTTTCCAAGTGTTATGGATGACACTTTCAAATACATTCCTTCCTCTCACCCCCAACACACTGGGCCTCATCTTATTACAAAAGTTTTAAAAATAGAGTCCGGTAAAATCAACCAATACATCAGCCTCATTTGACAGCATATGCAGGAGCTCAGACCCATAGTCTTCCACCTCTCTAATGAAATGAGTTGGATGCATTTTCTCTTCTCTTTTCTGAGGCCAAATTGGGTCATCAGAATTATGTACCACTCAATTTCGGTTTGATTGCTCTTTCCTTTCATGCGGCTGAAGTCGTCGTGTATACTCTTTTCCTGGTTCAGCTTATGTTACTCTATGTAAGTTCATAAAAGGCTCTCCCCTTCCCTCCTCTCCCTCCCCTTGTTTCCCTTCTCTTCTCTCATCTCTGTCTTCGCCTGGGGTGCTCTACCCAGGGGAAGGTACACTTCCATGGCCAAAAGCTGCCTTTTCGTCCTTTGAGTTTACCGGCAACATTTCTTGCTCAAAGACCAAGCCTTAAACCCAATTCACTCTGGAGCTCATAGACTGGACAACAGGTCCCCACCCACCTAGCACAGAGTGAATGTAAATACTAAATAGTAACTGTTTCTCTTTCGACTAGGAACCCTGAGGGTCCTCCCCTCCCAGTTAGATTTTTTGAGTAACTACTTAAAGAGGCCTATTCACTGAATGGGTGTATCTCACTCAAAGTGAGAATGTGGTAAGACCTTAGCCTAAAATGGCCAGGGTCCCACATTGCATCCTGGGCCATCTCCAGTCATTCTGATGAATATCATGGCACTGGACCCAGGTGGCTCTGGAGGAGAAAGTAAGGCTGGTGACCTTGCATAGCCCTACCTCACTCAAATCAAAGTCAACTACAAGTCACACATCTCGATGTCATGGTTCTCTTTGAGAACAAAGGACAAACGCAACAACCATTGCTTAACACATCCAGATTCCCCTCCACAATCCTTTTTGTATATAAGCTTCAGTCTGACCCCCATTACGCTGCAGGTTCACTAGGAACCCTGCCTGCTCCTATAGGCATTTCAATAAACTTTGCCACTGACTGGAAGATGGTTTGAATGCGAGAATTCATTCCAGGCAGACACTGCCCTGTACCCAAACTGCATCAGTTACAGAAGAGGAAGATAAAAGGTAGAGGGGCAGGGAATGTGGACCTTAGACATGACATTTTGAACTCTGGCACCACTTCTGGGCTCACTGATGGCAGAAACAGCAAAGAGGCCACCGTAATGGAATCCCAGAGTTTGTGAAAATGCAAGAAGACTAGAAATGAAGGAAGAGGCTCAGTTATGAAGGGTTTTAATGGCAAATAGAATATTTCATACTCAATCCTGGAGGTAATGGGGAGCCAGTGGAGTTCAATAACTAGGGAAGTGATGGGGTCAGACCCTCACTTTAAGAAAATCACTTTGGGGGATGCTAGATGGAGCAATGGATAGAGTCAAGAGGACCAGAGTTCAAATTCAGCTTCAGATACTTACTAGCTGTGTGACCTTGGGCAAGTCACTTAACTCCACTGCCTCCAAACAAACAAACAAACAAAAACCAAGAAAATTACTTTGGCAACTAAGTGGAGTGGGGAGACGTAATGCAAAGAAGAAAAGGTGACTGAAATAGTTCAGGCATGAGGCAATAAGAACCTAGACAAGAGTGGATGCTACAAGAAGGAAGAGAAAGGTTGTGAGAGACTTTCTGAAGGTAATCATTATATATGAAGACACAACTCATATGAAGTATATGAGAGAGGTTACCAAGGAGAAAACAAGACCTGACCACAGTTTGGATGTATGGGGTGAGTGCTAGAAGTCAACCATGATACCCAGGTGACAAGCTTGGGTAATTACCTTGAAAGTAAGAGGAAAAATGAAAGCCAGAAAGAGGGAAAAGTTTGGTGGGGGAAGAAAACGAGCTCTGTTTTGGACACATTGAGTTTGAGACATCTATGGGAGGACTGGTGCTTGGGAGAGTGAGTAGGACTGGATATATAGATCTGAGAATAATCTCAGCAGAGATACTAATTGAATCAAGGGCAGCAGAGGACAGCACCAGCGTCCAGAGCAGGGCTTCTTAACCTTTTTCTTCAGAAGTCTGGTGAAGATTAGGGACCTCGTCCCAGAATGGTGCTTTTAAATGCATAAAATAAAATATATAGGATTACAAAGAAAGCCAATTATTTTGAAATAGTTTTCTAAATGGGGCACTGGATAGACTATCAGGCCTGGAGTCAGGAAGACTCATCTTCATGAGTTCAAATCTGGTCTCAGACATTTACTAGCTGTGTGATCCTGGGCAAGTCACTTCATCCTGTTTGTCTCCGTTTCTTCATCTATAAAATGAGCTGGAGAAGGAAATGGCAAACCACTCCAGTGCCTTTGCCAAGAAAACCCTAAATGGGGTCATCAAGAGTCAGACTTGACAGAAATGACTGAACAAGAAGAAGTTATCAAAATATTATAACCAAGTTCACAAATCCAGGTTAAAAACCCCTGGAAGGGCCTAGGACAGACCTTGGCTAGTTGAATTGACCAGGAAGGATGAATATCCTGCAAAGGATACTAAGAAAGAATTGTCCAGCAGGAAGGAGGAGACCCAAGAGAGAGTAGTTTCATGAAAGTCTAGAAGGGAAAGTACATCCAGGAACTGACTGACAGTGTCAAAGGTTATAGAGATGCAAGAGGAGGATTGGGAAAAGGCCATTAGATTTGGCCATTAAGAGAAGGATTCAGCTTTGTCTTGCGTGTTTCATTTTTCTTCAGAATTTTTACGTAAGAGAGTAAGAAGTTCCTCATCCTCTCATCCAAAGTATTATCATGAATTAGTTATAAGTCAGTCAGTCTGAAAAAGGTCACTGCAGAGTATTACACAAGAGACATTTAAGAAACTGTATTACACAAACACACAAAGTTTTTGTTTTTCTAAATCTAATCATATGAATAGGTGTGTTTTGGGAGGCAGAAGGTAGTACAGAAGAACTGGGTGACAAATTGTTACCATTCTGGACCCTAGAATTCTCATCCTGTCCAACAACTCTTTGTTTAGTTATACCCATTACAAGAGTTTTCATCCAAAGTGAAAATTTCCAAGAGTTATGCCTTTAAAAAAAATCATGAGTTCCTATGGCTTATAGTCATAGGTTAGTCTGTAGATTTCAAGTTGACACAGGAGATGTAAGATCAACTCTACACCCTCATTTTTATAGATAAGGAAACTGCAACAGTCAAAATGACTTTCCCTGGGTCATACACCTGACCTTCAAACCCAGTTTCTTTGACCCCAAATCCATCCCCTTATTAAACATCATACAGTGTTGATAGAACTGCTGCTGGAATGGATTTACAATTTAAACTCTCTACGTGAGTAATTACTATGGTCACCACTTCACAAGTTGTAGGAAAAGGACTTGTAATTTAGATCTTATAGGAACAACAGATGATGGTGAGTTGCAAAGTCACAGATAATGTTGATCCAGAGGTACAGAAAGCCTGCTTCAGGATCTTGGATTACATTGCTGTAGGGCACATGCTCAATCAACCCCAATCAATATCTATGCATTAAGCTATTAAGTTATGGCAGGAAAAAACAAAAAACATTAGTTGGCAGCCAGCTTCCCAGTGATGCCAATAAATACATAATAAAATTTTTGTTATTTTATTATATTTTAGTTTAATAAAATGCAGTCACAGAGCTAGCTAGGCATTGGATACTAAAACAAAACAAAAATGCAACAGCTTTCAAGAAGGTTGAATTTTACCGGGGAGTATATGATATATATGAAAATAAGTCAATACAATGTAATTCAGGGGGCGACAGCACAAAGCAACAGAGGGAGCAGGAGGACAAAGAAGAGATTTCATAGGAAAAGACACCCGGGCTGAACTTTGAAGGGAGCTAAGGATTCTCCAATAAAATGAATGAAAAAGGTCACTCCTGGTAAATAAAGTTCAGGGATACAGGTAGGTCAGGCCTCAGACAAAAGACCTGCCTACAGTCTATCCCAGGGATTATATTCCTCATACTTCCCCACTTGGGGAGGACAGGCCAGAGTCCATGTTCTTGCCTTGGAAAACCCAAGATCACTTCCACCATCACCATCATGAGGTATCAGAAGAATTTTAGTAGAAGACAGACATTATGAATTTTTAAAATTAAAACAGCTAAACTGTGCTCTAATTCTTATAAAATAGGCACAAATACAGTATTTAAATAGCCTATACATGCCCCAATGTAACTATCAAAAATCCAGCTGCCATATCATAAATCGAATTTAAATTAGCAAACTTTCACACTTAACAGATTTACTTGCTGTCCTGGACTTAAGGGAAATAGCTAGAATGGGCCAGATCCATCTATAAAAACAAAACGTTATTTAGGGAAACAAAAACTAAGGCCTTCTTCTCTCTATTGCCCTACAGCTAGTAGAATCTCCAAAATGTCATTGACCCTAGAGCTGCTGTTGTCAGAAGCATGGAAAGAAGAGTACACATGAAGAAGGATGTACTTAGTCAGAACTTAGTGCCAAATCTCAGTTCTGAACTTATTACTGTGTGTGATTTTGAAAATGTCACAACTTGTCTGGGTTTCATTTTCCTTATTTTTAAAGGAGGAAGAAGAGATGGGCCAAACAACCCCTAAAGCTCCTTTCATTCTAAATCTATGATCCTATGAATCACAGGTTCAACTGGAAATAACTAAGAAAGCAGCACCGAAAAAAAAAAAGATTGTATCATCTGACCCAGTGACTGCATTTCTGGGATGATTTTCAACCTCGAACAAGAGTCATGATCTCCTAAGCCTCAGGGGGAGACTTCCTCTACATATGCCCATCATGAACCTGTTCTACAACTTCTGGTCTCAGAGAACAATGGTAAGAGAAAAGCCGTGCTTGGACCATAGCCTAAAGAAAGGATAAAAAGAAAGAAAAAACTATCCAGCTGTATAAAAATATTCCTAGTCAATTTATCTATAAATTATCTATTACAGAAAACTGTAACCACCAAATCCCACAATGAGAGAATGGCTGAATAAATTATGGCACACTAAGACATTGGACAGTAATGGCACCATAGACGATGATAAGTAGGGAACATAGAAGACCCACAGGAAGTAACAAAATTAAGAACAATAAAGCCAGAACTATATATATCCCGGCTAAAAAAATACAAGGAAATCATAAGTCAAAGCCTTGAAACTTCAAAGGGACTTGGAAAGGGCAATAACTTTATTGCCTGCTGTCCTTTAATTGGCTTAGCCAGCTCCATTTTGCCCAGGGTTTTATGAGAGCTTATGGACAGTTTTAGCACTTATTGCATACACTTATTTAAATATCTGTCATTTGTTGATGGTTCCTGAGTTTATAAGAAAGCTTTTTTTTTAGAGAAAATTTTAAAGCAATGAAAAAATACAAATATCTATTCACGGAAAGAAAGCTAGGTGGTGCAGTAGATAGAGTGCTGGGCCTGGAGTTAAAAAGATCGAGTTCAGATGCAGCCCCGGACATTTATTAGAACCTGAGTAATTCACTTTACCCTGTTTATCTCAGTTTCCTCATCTGTAAAATGAATGGAGAAGGAAATGGCAAACTACTCCAGTATCTTTGCCAAGAAAACCCCAAATGGATTCAAGAAGAGTTGGACATGACTAAAAACGACTGAACAATAAATACCTCAAAGGGAAAGAAAATCCTCAAATCGTGAAAAGTCAGAAACGACTGAAAACCGACTAAACAATAACAACATCCATGGAAAAGCTTCAATAATAAAAAGCTAGAATTTGTATACCTATTTACAATTTGCAAAGCGTTTTGCAAATATTATCTAATTTAATTTTCACAATAATCCTGGGAGGAAAGTGCTAATATTATCTCTGTTTTGTAGTTAAGGAAACTGAGGCAAAAAGTGATTAAAGTAATTTGCCCAGAGTCACACAGCCAGTGTCTGAGGCTGCATTTAAACTTAGCTCTTCATGACTCCTGGCCCAGCATACTATCCAACATAGCACCTTGCTGCCTCTAGGCAGAAAGGGAGGATGTAGTGTTAGTTAACAGGAGCAGAAGTGGCCTCAGAGTCCAATCCCCTCATTTTACACATAAGGAAAATGGGGCCCCAAAGAGGCTAATTCTGTTTAAATCATTTTAGGAAGAGGAGTATTTCTTTTCTCTTCAAAGCTGTTCTTGAGAGGTATGCTGGATATGTAAACTGTTGATAGGCTTCATTCTAGTGCCGTATTAGAGGCATGGAAATGATCCTACATTCTACAAGGCAATCCCTGGGAAAACTCAAGGTTCTTTTAAGCTGGAAAGACTTTATGACAGGCCTGACAGCAGCCAGTGCCTGCTTTGCAAGGGCCAATCTAGCCAGACACAGAGAGCCTCATCATTTCATAAGGATTTCTTAGGCCATGGCAACCAGTATAAACACACCCAAAGAACCAGGCACATCATTAAACACCATATTTGTATATACATACAGAGCCTGATAATAATCCTCCCCTAGGATCATAGATAGTAAGTCCATTCCCTGGAGTAGCCTTCTCACCCTAGAGATGCCTCTACCCTGGGATCCCTAGTCTGGACCACTATTTCCTAATAGGCCAGAGTCACACTCTGTTCACTTCTGGCAACCTTGTCCTACTCAGGTCACACTGACCCCCTATCACACCTATCCTCAGCCCCACAACTTCCATCTCCCTTTCCTATGTTGTCTTCCCTCATTAGAATGTCTTCTCCTTGAAATCAGGAACTGCTTCATTAGCTTGTAGTGCTTCTTGCCATTCATTTGGTCGTTTTTCAGTCATGTCCAACTCTTTGGGACTCATTTGGAGTTTTCTTGGCAGACATGCTGGAGTGGTTTGCCTTTTCCTTCTCAAGCTCATTTGACAGATGAGGAAACAGATGAATAGGATTAAGTGACTTGCCCAAGGTCACACAGCTAGAAAGTCTTTGAGGCCAGATCTGAAATCAGGTCTTTCTGACTCTCACCCAGTGTTCTCATCACTGGCCTTGCATGGTAAACTCTTAACAAATACTTTATTTATCTATCTCTCTAGAGCTAGAAAGAACTCCCCTTTATTTTATAAATGAGGAAACAAGTAAATTGTACAAGATCACCCAGTGGCAGAGTATGAATCTAGAGTCAAGACTTCTAACATTAGATCTAGCCCTCTTGCTACTCTACAGCAAGGTGAGCAGGGCCTTCCCTGTACTGCCTCAGTTTCCGCGCTTCCTTCAAAACTGGGCTCAATTCCACCATCTGCAAAAGATTCTTCCAGGTTTCCACAATCAGCTCCTTACCTCTAAGGCCACCTCCCATTTACATTACCTATGTTTTTGTATATAAATATGCACATAACGTGCATACAAACATACATATACACACTCTGTATGTCTACATATAGATACAGATAGTACAGCAATACATCTATAGATATAGTGTAAACGGGAGGTGATCTCATACATATGTGTGTATGTATGTAAATGTATACATGTATATAATGTGCGTACATGTATGCCTTCCCTCTGAGATCATCTCCCCTTTACACTATCTTTCTGTATGTGGGTGTGTATATAAATATATATATATAGCCACTATATATACACACATATACCTATACCTTCCCTCTGAGATCACTTCCATTTATACTGTCTATGTCTATCTATATGTACGTACATATATAGACTATATAGATATGGACAGACGCCATATTTATATATCTATAGGTATATAGCGATACCTTGCCTCTAAGATCACCACCCATTTACACTCTCTCTTTCTATATATAATATACACGTGTGTACATAGTGTATAGTGGTTTGATTATTGCCTCCCCCATCAGAATATGGCCTCACTGAGGACAGGGGCTGTGTCCGCCCTCCTTTCTATCTTGCCTCCTCCCCACCCACCCCACCCTCCAGCTCTTGGCACACTGCCTGGCACAAAGACATGATTAACTTCTTCTTGACTCCCATCATTCTGTCCTGAATCCCCTTCCCCCTAAAAAATGCTAACTCAGCCAAGTGATCAGATAGAACCTGGGCAGCTCAGCAAATGCTAAAGAAGGCCTAAAAGCTACCCAAGACTTCCTTCCATAGTGGAAGTGATGGGCTCCAATTTCTGTTTTCATTCCTGAGGAAAGACCATTTTACTAACTGCTTAATGACTGCTATAAAGAGGCAGCAGAGACATAAATCGGAGACCCCACCTTGAAGTGCTATGTCTAGAATCTAATACAAAACTGTGAATTCTGAATTAAGACTCAAAATAAGACTTACTTGCAACTTTAAAAAAAACAGGAGGAGGGGAGGGAACGCAAATATCTATTTTGTACCTACTATGTGCCATGTACTGGGCTTAGCACCTTTTACAAATATTACCTCATCTGACCCTCACAACTCTGAGAAGTAGGTGCTATTATTATACCCATTTTACAGCTGAGGAAATTTAGAGACAAGCCCAAAGTCACCCAGCTAGTAAGTTAGCTAAGGAAAATAATATAACCAACCAAAATGTAAATTAAAAGAACCACAAAATGAAAAGCTGTGTAATTACAACAAGCAATTCCTCCCCCACCCCCCTAACAAGATGAGGAAACACCAAGTTTTGGTGTTTTGGGGTTTTTTTTGGCTTGGAGAGTTGGGGAACCATGCCCTGTTGTTAATTTAACTATTCTGCCTTCCTTTGTTACAAGGCAAGGCTCAGAGGCCAGGGTATATCAGGAAATGACTGTAATGTTAAAACAAAAGACATTTATAAAACTTTTATAAAAAGGAATTCAAGGTCGCCTCCATGAACAATGGGGAGGAGGGCAATTTAGTGGCAGTCTGTCTTCAGTTAGATCGCTATCATAGGCAGCTGCAATACTAACCACCGATCATGCATTTTAATTGTAGCATCTGCTTTAACAAGAGGAAGTCTCCCTTAAACAAGTGTTTACTCAGTTTTAATTAACTTAGGAATCTTTTCACATAGGATCACAGCTTTAGAGATGGAAGGTACTTTGGAGGTACTCTAGCCCTTTTATTTTACAGATGAGAAAACTGAGGTCTATGGAGGCAAAAGGGATTTGCCCAAGGTCACACACAGGCAATAAGTGGCAAAGGCAGGATTGAAACCCAAATTTAAAACTTCTTTCCAATGAATCATGTCCTTTTTTGGTGGGGAGAAAGCAGGCAGATGTGCTATATTGATAAAATGCCATGCCTGGAGTCAGAAAGATTCATCTTCCTGAGTTCAAATCTGGTCTCAGACTTGATGTGTGACCCTAAGTAAGTCACTTAACCCTGTATGCCTCAGTTTCCTCATCTGGAGAATGAGCTGGAGAAGGAAATGGAAAAGCACTCCAGTATCTCTGCCAAGAAAACCCCAAAAGGGGTCATAAAGAGAAGGACATGACTGAAAATGGCTGAATACAACTGAAGGACAGTGATTTAACTTATACTCTTAGAGAGCTGCCTGGGATATTGAGAGGTTGGGTGGCTTGACTAAGGTAATAGAGTCAGTACATGTTAAGAGCAAGATTTGAACTGAGGTCTTTCAGATTTCCAGGGTTTCTGTCTAATGCACCACAATGCCCCTCTACACCATGCCACAGGGCAGGACCATGGTCTAGGAGCCACGCTTTAAATGCAACTCTTGGAAAGAACTTTCGAGAACCTCCTCTTTTCCTATAAGCCCATGATCCTGTTACCAGCTGCTCTCAAATACAGGCACTCATGAACCTCTAAGCTACAGGGATATCACAGCTATGTGTTTTTGAAAACAGAGTCTGCAGCCATGGAAACCAAACAGATGCTTCTGCATTCTGACTTCATTGTAGGAACAAGGAGGGGTAAAGAGTCTCAGCTGGGAAGAGGAAACCTCTTTATGGAACTATATCTGTCAGTGTGGGATGAGAGCATGGGGGATGGCTTGCAATCTTCAGCCAACAATGGGAATACCCACATCGATGGAAATTGAATGGAATGGAAATTGAACAAATCACCCTTAGAGAAAGCCAGCATGTGTGGCACAAATCAAAGGAATCATGCCTAAGTTCTAATTCACTGGAAATGGTACCAACAAATAAAATCAATCACTTTAAAATAAAGTGTTACACTGTGTACTCGTGTGCAGAAAATGCTCACATTCAGAATTCCATTTTAAAAATTAATGCTAAGAAAAAAGTCCACATACAGACAGAGCCTATTTTCTACAGCATTTAAAAAGCTACAAATAACTCCCAAAGGACAATTAGTAGACTGGAATAAATACCAGATTAAGTCAGAGGACCTGGTTTTTGCAGTAAACCATTTTACGAATTTGGGTTTCAGTTTCTACATTAATAAAATGAACAAAATGAATTCTTAAGATCTGTTATGGTTCTCTGATTCTATAATCCCCTATAAAGAGGGTTCATTCCTCAAGCACTCACCGAACTCAGCTCAACAATTAGAATTTATTGGCACCTATCAGGTGCAAACACTAAGGATAAAAAATAACCCAGAATAATCAATACTCTCAAGAAATTTACATTCTCATGTGTATAAGGGAAAAGGGAGGTCCATATGGACAAATACAGCTAAATCTAAAAACTAATCAGCCAGAGAGATATACTGGTTAACTGAGAGGTGGTTTATGGTTAATCAGAACTGGTTCCAAAACTCTGTTTCAGCACACTAAAAGTATATCTTCTTCCTAACCAGTAGAAAAAAATTAACTCCATCCTATAAGCACATTTAATAAGTCCACCATACTTCTTGAGAAGACAGTCTGTAATAGATGCCTTTCTCTCTCCCTTTCTTCTTAACCCCTTACAATCCAGCTTCTGCCCTCATCATTCCACCAAAACTACTCTCTCCAGAATTACTAATGATCTTTTAGCTGCCTTTTCTCAATCCTCACTCTCCTAGATCTCTCTGCAACCTTTGACACTGCTGATCATCCTTGTCTTTGGACACTCTCACCTCTCTAGGATTTGGGGACATCACTCTCCCCTGGTTCTTCTCCTATCTGACCAATCCTCCTCAGTTTCCTTCAATGGATACTCATCCCAATCACCCACTGTCTGATTGCTGGGCACTGTACTAGAGCCAGCAATGGATAGAGCACTGAACTGACAGTCAGGAAGAACAGAGTTCAAATCTGGACTCAGACACTGGGTAGCAAATCATCTAACTTCTTTCTGCCTCAGTTTCCTAAAAAATGGGAAAAATATGAATTATTTATAAATCACTTAACAGAGTGTCTGCTGCATAGAAGCCACTTAATAAAAGCTTGCTCCTTCCCCTCCCCATAGGGGAAGTACAAAACTGAGAGAAGACACAGTTCATGTCTTCATGGATTTTACATCAAGGAGACAGACAACACATGCAAAGCAAACTGAAAGTGCAGTAGAGAAGTACAAAGTGTTAGGTGAAAGGAGAAGGAAGGGAAAGGTGGAACTAAGAGGAAAAATCCAAGAAGGCTTCATGGAAGAGGTGACATCTGAGATGGGTCTCCAGGGATGGTTTCAACAGACAAAGAAGGGAGTGGAAGAATACTGTAGGCAAAAAAAACTGTGAACAATAAGGAGAGATGGGAAAGTACAGGTCAATCAATATTTATTAAGTGCCAACTCTGTGCCAGGCATTGTGCCAAGAGAGCTGAGGATACAAAAAAAAAAAAAGCAAAAGACAGACCCTGCCCTCAAGGAGCAGTGTAGGGAACACTGAAGTAAGTTCAGTTCATTTGTAATTAAATCTTAGTTTGAGGAACTCCCTCTGACAACACAGAAACATACTGGACTGATGATTCACCTCATTCCTCCCTCTCCCATATTCAAATAAAACAAACCACTTAGACCAAAATTCTAAAAAAGGGTGGATTCCTCCTCTGCCCTACCCCCTCCCCTACTTCCACCACCACTTTGATAAGTCAAGACACACTGATCCCTAGTCTCTTTCTCCCCAGAACTAGTAACGAATGGGTTTTTACTAACAAATACCAATAAAGCTACTCACACGTCTGGAGGGCTTGAAAGTACAGTATGTAGGGGGTCCAATGCCAGGGCTTCAGATAATTTCTCTAGTTTTCCCCTTATTTTCAGTTTGCCAGGGTCCAGACCAAAGGAGCTGAAAGAGAAAAATAAGACTTTGAGCACCACAGAATGTGTGAGATGGAAGAGACCTCTGAGAGCATCCAATAATACCCCTTAATTTTACAGATACAGAAACTGAGGGCAGGTGTGTTTTGTCCAAGGTCTCACAGAGGTTGGGGTAAAGGAGAGCTAGTCTGTTGGCTCAGCAGGTTCCCTCTTCTCAGGACAACTTCAAAACAACCTGTGGGTATTTCGAGCCTATCGAGATCATTTGAGGAAAAAATCTTAAGAAAATTAAGAAACCCCACCCCCTCCCCCACTCCTAAAAGTAAGAGATTTGACATGTTGGGCCTGGTTTGAAAAGCGATTGCATGTTTCTATTCTTTACTTTTCTACAGCACAGACAAAACTTAGTGGATCCATACGTGTTTTCGTTTGCACTTTGTTTTCATTCCAAATAGAAATTACCTACTCCAACTTGGCATCCACCTTTCAAGAGATTAGCTCAGCTGACTGTGAATGCAATTTTAAATTCCATCTTAGTCAATCAATTCAATTAACTAACACTTATTAAGCAGTTGTTAGATATTCCATAAGCTAAAAGTGAGCTAACGGGGAGAAATCACCATGTCTTTGCAACCACATTTCTAAGTGAAATCTCCAAGTAGCTGGGAACTACAAAATCCAAGAACTTGTGTTACAATGGACAAAACGCTAGACTGGAATTA
The DNA here is from genome assembly GCF_028372415.1 of Notamacropus eugenii. Taxonomy (NCBI): domain Eukaryota; kingdom Metazoa; phylum Chordata; class Mammalia; order Diprotodontia; family Macropodidae; genus Notamacropus; species Notamacropus eugenii. Next base: position 45,178,480 of record NC_092874.1, on the reverse strand, counting down.
GGAAGCCCTGAGTTCAAATGCAGACTTGGCCACTGAGTCACTCTGTGACCTCAAAACATTTAATCTAGGTCTGTCTCAGTTTCCTCATCTGTAAAATGGGGAATAACCTATAGCTACCTACCTTATAGGACTGTTGTGAGAAAGTTTTAAACCGGATAATTTGATCCAATGTGACTGTTGCTAAATACATATTATATAAGCTAGACTACTATAGGGATCACCTAATTCAGATTCATTGAGAAGAGTCTAATACTGACCTCTGCAAATCATTAAATAATTTAATGATTAGCAGAGGTAGTATTAGAACTCCATCCCTTCTTAACTGGTACCATGTTTTTGCTATTAATAGTTTTAACAACAGTTCACATCTGGATCAACTTATACGGTTTTACAAAAAACTTTCCTCACAACAGTCCTATAAGGTAGGTAGTATAGGTCATTCCCATTTTCCAGATGAGGAAAATTAAGGTCCCAGAAAGCTTTATCCAAAATTACAGTTTAATTGCATCCTCCGTGCCTAGCACAAAATGTGCAAACAGCAGGTGCTTAACAAATAATACATACATACATAGTCATTGAATTAAATGGGATGTTTGTTAAGTAATTAAGCAGCACTGGTATTATAGCAGGATCTATTTCCACAGTAACAAGTGGCACACCTCAAGAGTCAATGCCATGGTTCCTTTTCTAGAAATGTATTCAAGTAACTCTACTGTCTCTCCAAATCATATATTTAATAGCTCAGTATCAGGCAGAAGGTGTATGCATTTAAGGGAAAAGTTTCAAGGAGATATTCAGGTTTACTTGCTTCATGGGATGCTCAGGAAAAGGTCAAAACTTGATGGTGACATCTTGACATCTTCAAAAGAGCAATTATTATGCCCCAGATGTGTACTGTGCACAAAAAAGCCAGGAGACAAAGCAACAAACCTCTGGCGTTACAAAATACATTGAAAAGCTCTACCCCGCCATATTGGGATGCCAAGATGGCTCTGTGATCTCATGACTATGGCTCCCCCCTCCAGTTCAGCCCTCATCCAGGCCTGTGCCACTGTTATCCATGTCTTCCTATAAATCCACCACAGAAGGGTCTGCCCAAAGTGATGAGGGAGGGCCTGCCTCCCTTCTAGTCTTCCCTTGACACTGAATGGACGTCAATAGAGCATGTGGGCTATCCAACGTTATCCTTCATTTTCACTACTGGCCCATCTTTTTTTCTGATGTAAGGGGGATGGGAGAGTTGAATGGGAGGCTATAGATCAATTGATTTCCTCCCAGTCCAGTTGATAAAATGACAGAATTTAAGGGGAAAGTAACAGAGATGTTAAGGTCTTAAATGTATTGTAAAGTAAAACAAATTACACCTTGTTACTGCTTTCACAAGTGGTTTGATGGAATTACAGGGCAGTTACCCA